>NW_028232040.1:0-142500 GCF_054491065.1 Syngnathus leptorhynchus
GATACTCCCTAGCCCCCAACAGCCTTTTTTTTCATAACACTTTAACCAGAGTGACGGGAGAGCGGCATTTCAGAAAACGTGCTTATCTCGGCGAGAAAAAGCGATTTCGGCAATAAAATTTAAAACGCGTGTAAAACAAACCAAACGATGAAATTGGTTATTTCTTCATGTATAATGATCAACTCGATACTCCCTAGCCCCCAACAGCCTTTTTTTTCATAACACTTTAACCAGAGTGACGGGAGAGCGGCATTTCAGAAAACGTGCTTATCTCGGCGAGAAAAAGCCATTTCGGCAATAAAATTTAAAACGCGTGTAAAACATAAACCAAACGATGAAATTGGTTATTTCTTCATGTATAATGATCAACTCGATACTCCCTAGCCCCCAACAGCCTTTTTTTTCATAACACTTTAACCAGAGTGACGGGAGAGCGGCATTTCAGAAAACGTGCTTATCTCGGCGAGAAAAAGCGATTTCGGCAATAAAATTTAAAACGCGTGTAAAACATAAACCAAACGATGAAATTGGTTATTTCTTCATGTATAATGATCAACTCGATACTCCCTAGCCCCCAACAGCCTTTTTTTTCATAACACTTTAACCAGAGTGACGGGAGAGCGGCATTTCAGAAAACGTGCTTATCTCGGCGAGAAAAAGCCATTTCGGCAATAAAATTTAAAACGCGTGTAAAACATAAACCAAACGATGAAATTGGTTATTTCTTCATGTATAATGATCAACTCGATACTCCCTAGCCCCCAACAGCCTTTTTTTTCATAACACTTTAACCAGAGTGACGGGAGAGCGGCATTTCAGAAAACGTGCTTATCTCGGCGAGAAAAAGCGATTTCGGCAATAAAATTTAAAACGCGTGTAAAACATAAATCAAACGATGAAATTGGGTATTTCTTCATGTATAATGATCAACTCGATACTCCCTAGCCCCCAACAGCCTTTTTTTTCATAACACTTTAACCAGAGTGACGGGAGAGCGGCATTTCAGAAAACGTGCTTATCTCGGCGAGAAAAAGCGATTTCGGCAATAAAATTTAAAACGCGTGTAAAACATAAACCAAACGATGAAATTGGTTATTTCTTCATGTATAATGATCAACTCGATACTCCCTAGCCCCCAACAGCCTTTTTTTTCATAACACTTTAACCAGAGTGACGGGAGAGCGGCATTTCAGAAAACGTGCTTATCTCGGCGAGAAAAAGCGATTTCGGCAATAAAATTTAAAACGCGTGTAAAACATAAACCAAACGATGAAATTGGTTATTTCTTCATGTATAATGATCAACTCGATACTCCCTAGCCCCCAACAGCCTTTTTTTTCATAACACTTTAACCAGAGTGACGGGAGAGCGGCATTTCAGAAAACGTGCTTATCTCGGCGAGAAAAAGCGATTTCGGCAATAAAATTTAAAACGCGTGTAAAACATAAACCAAACGATGAAATTGGTTATTTCTTCATGTATAATGATCAACTCGATACTCCCTAGCCCCCAACAGCCTTTTTTTTCATAACACTTTAACCAGAGTGACGGGAGAGCGGCATTTCAGAAAACGTGCTTATCTCGGCGAGAAAAAGCCATTTCGGCAATAAAATTTAAAACGCGTGTAAAACATAAACCAAACGATGAAATTGGTTATTTCTTCATGTATAATGATCAACTCGATACTCCCTAGCCCCCAACAGCCTTTTTTTTCATAACACTTTAACCAGAGTGACGGGAGAGCGGCATTTCAGAAAACGTGCTTATCTCGGCGAGAAAAAGCGATTTCGGCAATAAAATTTAAAACGCGTGTAAAACATAAACCAAACGATGAAATTGGTTATTTCTTCATGTATAATGATCAACTCGATACTCCCTAGCCCCCAACAGCCTTTTTTTTCATAACACTTTAACCAGAGTGACGGGAGAGCGGCATTTCAGAAAACGTGCTTATCTCGGCGAGAAAAAGCGATTTCGGCAATAAAATTTAAAACGCGTGTAAAACATAAACCAAACGATGAAATTGGTTATTTCTTCATGTATAATGATCAACTCGATACTCCCTAGCCCCCAACAGCCTTTTTTTTCATAACACTTTAACCAGAGTGACGGGAGAGCGGCATTTCAGAAAACGTGCTTATCTCGGCGAGAAAAAGCGATTTCGGCAATAAAATTTAAAACGCGTGTAAAACAAACCAAACGATGAAATTGGTTATTTCTTCATGTATAATGATCAACTCGATACTCCCTAGCCCCCAACAGCCTTTTTTTTCATAACACTTTAACCAGAGTGACGGGAGAGCGGCATTTCAGAAAACGTGCTTATCTCGGCGAGAAAAAGCCATTTCGGCAATAAAATTTAAAACGCGTGTAAAACATAAACCAAACGATGAAATTGGTTATTTCTTCATGTATAAAGATCAACTCGATACTCCCTAGCCCCCAACAGCCTTTTTTTTCATAACACTTTAACCAGAGTGACGGTAGAGCGGCATTTCAGAAAACGTGCTTATCTCGGCGAGAAAAAGCCATTTCGGCAATAAAATTTAAAACGCGTGTAAAACATAAACCAAACGATGAAATTGGTTATTTCTTCATGTATAATGATCAACTCGATACTCCCTAGCCCCCAACAGCCTTTTTTTTCATAACACTTTAACCAGAGTGACGGGAGAGCGGCATTTCAGAAAACGTGCTTATCTCGGCGAGAAAAAGCGATTTCGGCAATAAAATTTAAAACGCGTGTAAAACATAAACCAAACGATGAAATTGGTTATTTCTTCATGTATAATGATCAACTCAATACTCCCTAGCCCCCAACAGCCTTTTTTTTCATAACACTTTAACCAGAGTGACGGGAGAGCGGCATTTCAGAAAACGTGCTTATCTCGGCGAGAAAAAGCGATTTCGGCAATAAAATTTAAAACGCGTGTAAAACATAAACCAAACGATGAAATTGGTTATTTCTTCATGTATAATGATCAACTCGATACTCCCTAGCCCCCAACAGCCTTTTTTTTCATAACACTTTAACCAGAGTGACGGGAGAGCGGCATTTCAGAAAACGTGCTTATCTCGGCGAGAAAAAGCGATTTCGGCAATAAAATTTAAAACGCGTGTAAAACAAACCAAACGATGAAATTGGTTATTTCTTCATGTATAATGATCAACTCGATACTCCCTAGCCCCCAACAGCCTTTTTTTTCATAACACTTTAACCAGAGTGACGGGAGAGCGGCATTTCAGAAAACGTGCTTATCTCGGCGAGAAAAAGCGATTTCGGCAATAAAATTTAAAACGCGTGTAAAACATAAACCAAACGATGAAATTGGTTATTTCTTCATGTATAATGATCAACTCGATACTCCCTAGCCCCCAACAGCCTTTTTTTTCATAACACTTTAACCAGAGTGACGGGAGAGCGGCATTTCAGAAAACGTGCTTATCTCGGCGAGAAAAAGCGATTTCGGCAATAAAATTTAAAACGCGTGTAAAACATAAACCAAACGATGAAATTGGTTATTTCTTCATGTATAATGATCAACTCGATACTCCCTAGCCCCCAACAGCCTTTTTTTTCATAACACTTTAACCAGAGTGACGGGAGAGCGGCATTTCAGAAAACGTGCTTATCTCGGCGAGAAAAAGCGATTTCGGCAATAAAATTTAAAACGCGTGTAAAACATAAACCAAACGATGAAATTGGTTATTTCTTCATGTATAATGATCAACTCGATACTCCCTAGCCCCCAACAGCCTTTTTTTTCATAACACTTTAACCAGAGTGACGGGAGAGCGGCATTTCAGAAAACGTGCTTATCTCGGCGAGAAAAAGCCATTTCGGCAATAAAATTTAAAACGCGTGTAAAACATAAACCAAACGATGAAATTGGTTATTTCTTCATGTATAATGATCAACTCGATACTCCCTAGCCCCCAACAGCCTTTTTTTTCATAACACTTTAACCAGAGTGACGGGAGAGCGGCATTTCAGAAAACGTGCTTATCTCGGCGAGAAAAAGCGATTTCGGCAATAAAATTTAAAACGCGTGTAAAACATAAACCAAACGATGAAATTGGTTATTTCTTCATGTATAATGATCAACTCGATACTCCCTAGCCCCCAACAGCCTTTTTTTTCATAACACTTTAACCAGAGTGACGGGAGAGCGGCATTTCAGAAAACGTGCTTATCTCGGCGAGAAAAAGCCATTTCGGCAATAAAATTTAAAACGCGTGTAAAACATAAACCAAACGATGAAATTGGTTATTTCTTCATGTATAATGATCAACTCGATACTCCCTAGCCCCCAACAGCCTTTTTTTTCATAACACTTTAACCAGAGTGACGGGAGAGCGGCATTTCAGAAAACGTGCTTATCTCGGCGAGAAAAAGCGATTTCGGCAATAAAATTTAAAAGGCGTGTAAAACATAAACCAAACGATGAAATTGGTTATTTCTTCATGTATAATGATCAACTCGATACTCCCTAGCCCCCAACAGCCTTTTTTTTCATAACACTTTAACCAGAGTGACGGGAGAGCGGCATTTCAGAAAACGTGCTTATCTCGGCGAGAAAAAGCGATTTCGGCAATAAAATTTAAAACGCGTGTAAAACATAAACCAAACGATGAAATTGGTTATTTCTTCATGTATAATGATCAACTCGATACTCCCTAGCCCCCAACAGCCTTTTTTTTCATAACACTTTAACCAGAGTGACGGGAGAGCGGCATTTCAGAAAACGTGCTTATCTCGGCGAGAAAAAGCCATTTCGGCAATAAAATTTAAAACGCGTGTAAAACATAAACCAATCGATGAAATTGGTTATTTCTTCATGTATAATGATCAACTCGATACTCCCTAGCCCCCAACAGCCTTTTTTTTCATAACACTTTAACCAGAGTGACGGGAGAGCGGCATTTCAGAAAACGTGCTTATCTCGGCGAGAAAAAGCCATTTCGGCAATAAAATTTAAAACGCGTGTAAAACATAAACCAAACGATGAAATTGGTTATTTCTTCATGTATAATGATCAACTCGATACTCCCTAGCCCCCAACAGCCTTTTTTTTCATAACACTTTAACCAGAGTGACGGGAGAGCGGCATTTCAGAAAACGTGCTTATCTCGGCGAGAAAAAGCCATTTCGGCAATAAAATTTAAAACGCGTGTAAAACATAAACCAAACGATGAAATTGGTTATTTCTTCATGTATAATGATCAACTCGATACTCCCTAGCCCCCAACAGCCTTTTTTTTCATAACACTTTAACCAGAGTGACGGGAGAGCGGCATTTCAGAAAACGTGCTTATCTCGGCGAGAAAAAGCCATTTCGGCAATAAAATTTAAAACGCGTGTAAAACATAAACCAAACGATGAAATTGGTTATTTCTTCATGTATAATGATCAACTCGATACTCCCTAGCCCCCAACAGCCTTTTTTTTCATAACACTTTAACCAGAGTGACGGGAGAGCGGCATTTCAGAAAACGTGCTTATCTCGGCGAGAAAAAGCCATTTCGGCAATAAAATTTAAAACGCGTGTAAAACATAAACCAAACGATGAAATTGGTTATTTCTTCATGTATAATGATCAACTCGATACTCCCTAGCCCCCAACAGCCTTTTTTTTCATAACACTTTAACCAGAGTGACGGGAGAGCGGCATTTCAGAAAACGTGCTTATCTCGGCGAGAAAAAGCGATTTCGGCAATAAAATTTAAAACGCGTGTGAAACATAAACCAAACGATGAAATTGGTTATTTCTTCATGTATAATGATCAACTCGATACTCCCTAGCCCCCAACAGCCTTTTTTTTCATAACACTTTAACCAGAGTGACGGGAGAGCGGCATTTCAGAAAACGTGCTTATCTCGGCGAGAAAAAGCGATTTCGGCAATAAAATTTAAAACGCGTGTAAAACATAAACCAAACGATGAAATTGGTTATTTCTTCATGTATAATGATCAACTCGATACTCCCTAGCCCCCAACAGCCTTTTTTTTCATAACACTTTAACCAGAGTGACGGGAGAGCGGCATTTCAGAAAACGTGCTTATCTCGGCGAGAAAAAGCCATTTCGGCAATAAAATTTAAAACGCGTGTAAAACATAAACCAAACGATGAAATTGGTTATTTCTTCATGTATAATGATCAACTCGATACTCCCAGCCCCCAACAGCCTTTTTTTTCATAACACTTTAACCAGAGTGACGGGAGAGCGGCATTTCAGAAAACGTGCTTATCTCGGCGAGAAAAAGCCATTTCGGCAATAAAATTTAAAACGCGTGTAAAACATAAACCAAACGATGAAATTGGTTATTTCTTCATGTATAATGATCAACTCGATACTCCCTAGCCCCCAACAGCCTTTTTTTTCATAACACTTTAACCAGAGTGACGGGAGAGCGGCATTTCAGAAAACGTGCTTATCTCGGCGAGAAAAAGCGATTTCGGCAATAAAATTTAAAACGCGTGTAAAACATAAACCAAACGATGAAATTGGTTATTTCTTCATGTATAATGATCAACTCGATACTCCCTAGCCCCCAACAGCCTTTTTTTTCATAACACTTTAACCAGAGTGACGGGAGAGCGGCATTTCAGAAAACGTGCTTATCTCGGCGAGAAAAAGCGATTTCAGCAATAAAATTTAAAACGCGTGTAAAACATAAACCAAACGATGAAATTGGTTATTTCTTCATGTATAATAATCAACTCGATACTCCCTAGCCCCCAACAGCCTTTTTTTTCATAACACTTTAACCAGAGTCACGGGAGAGCGGCATTTCAGAAAACGTGCTTATCTCGGCGAGAAAAAGCGATTTCGGCAATAAAATTTAAAACGCGTGTAAAACATAAACCAAACGATGAAATTGGTTATTTCTTCTTGTATAATGATCAACTCGATACTCCCTAGCCCCCAACAGCCTTTTTTTTCATAACACTTTAACCAGAGTGACGGGAGAGCGGCATTTCAGAAAACGTGCTTATCTCGGCGAGAAAAAGCGATTTCGGCAATAAAATTTAAAACGCGTGTAAAACATAAACCAAACGATGAAATTGGTTATTTCTTCATGTATAATGATCAACTCGATACTCCCTAGCCCCCAACAGCCTTTTTTTTCATAACACTTTAATCAGAGTGACGGGAGAGCGGCATTTCAGAAAACGTGCTTATCTCGGCGAGAAAAAGCGATTTCGGCAATAAAATTTAAAACGCGAGTAAAACATAAACCAAACGATGAAATTGGTTATTTCTTCATGTATAATGATCAACTCGATACTCCCTAGCCCCCAACAGCCTTTTTTTTCATAACACTTTAACCAGAGTGACGGGAGAGCGGCATTTCAGAAAACGTGCTTATCTCGGCGAGAAAAAGCGATTTCGGCAATAAAATTTAAAACGCGTGTAAAACATAAACCAAACGATGAAATTGGTTATTTCTTCATGTATAATGATCAACTCGATACTCCCTAGCCCCCAACAGCCTTTTTTTTCATAACACTTTAACCAGAGTGACGGGAGAGCGGCATTTCAGAAAACGTGCTTATCTCGGCGAGAAAAAGCGATTTCGGCAATAAAATTTAAAACGCGTGTAAAACATAAACCAAACGATGAAATTGGTTATTTCTTCATGTATAATGATCAACTCGATACTCCCTAGCCCCCAACAGCCTTTTTTTTCATAACACTTTAACCAGAGTGACGGGAGAGCGGCATTTCAGAAAACGTGCTTATCTCGGCGAGAAAAAGCGATTTCGGCAATAAAATTTAAAACGCGTGTAAAACATAAACCAAACGATGAAATTGGTTATTTCTTCATGTATAATGATCAACTCGAGTCGAGCTCCAGGGAGAGAGGCTGATTTTTCGCTTTTTGAGGCCGACCGACGAACCGGCGCGGGGCGGACTCAAAATCCCGCAGAGCCGTAGGCACTTAGAAAAGTTTCGCCTTTGGCTGTGAGCTCCAGGGGGAGAGGCTGGTTTTGCGTTATTTTAGGCCGGCTGTAGAACCGGCGCGGGTCGGACGCACAATCCCCGCAGAGCCGTGGGCACTTAGAAATTTTTTGCCAAGTTGGCTCTGAGCGCCTGGTACCTAATATGGAAGTATAGAGGCCGACTTTCGGGCAAGATCACGCCGCGTTAGGCTTCCAGGACCCCGGCTAAGCAATTTTACCGGGCCGCCCGGTTCTTTTTTTTTAACCAGCCCGGTTCTTTTTACACTTCCAGCTGGAGCTCAGCAGCGGCTTTTTGCGCAAGATCACGCCGGGTTAGGCTTCCAGGACCTCGGCTAAGCAATTCTACCGGGCCGCCCGGTTCTTTTTTTGAACCAGCCCGGTTCTTTTTACACTTCCAGCTGGAGCTCACGAGCGGCTTTTTGGACAAGATCACGCCGTGTTAGGCTTCCAGAGCCCCGGCTAAGCAATTTTACCGGCCCGCCCGGTTCTTTTTTTTAACCAGCCCGGTTCTTTTTACACTTCCAGCTGGAGCTCAGCAGCGGGTTTTTGGACAAGATCACGCCGTGTTAGGCTTCCAGAGCCCCGGCTAAGCAATTTTACAGGGTCGCCCGGTTCTTTTTTTTAACCAGCCCGGTTTTTTTTACACTTCCAGCTGGAGCTCAGCAGCGGCTTTTTGCACAGTATCACGCCGGGTTAGGCTTCCAGAGCCCCGGCTAAGCAATTTTACCGGGCCGCCCGGTTCTTTTTTTTTAACCAGCCCGGTTCTTTTTACACTTCCAGCTGGAGCTCAGCAGCGGCTTTTTGGACAAGATCACGCCGTGTTAGGCTTCCAGAGCCCCGGCTAAGCAATTTTACCGGGTCGCCCGGTTCTTTTTTTTAACCAGCCCGGTTCTTTTTACACTTCCAGCTGGAGCTCAGCAGCGGGTTTTTGGACAAGATCACGCCGTGTTAGGCTTCCAGAGCCCCGGCTAA
The DNA here is from genome assembly GCF_054491065.1 of Syngnathus leptorhynchus. Taxonomy (NCBI): domain Eukaryota; kingdom Metazoa; phylum Chordata; class Actinopteri; order Syngnathiformes; family Syngnathidae; genus Syngnathus; species Syngnathus leptorhynchus. Next base: position 8,940 of record NW_028232040.1, read on the forward strand.
GCAATTTTACCGGGTCGCCCGGTTCTTTTTTTAACCAGCCCGGTTCTTTTTACACTTCCAGCTGGAGCTCAGCATCGTGTAAAACATAAACCAAACGATGAAATTGGTTATTTCTTCATGTATAATGATCAACTCGATACTCCCTAGCCCCCAACAGCCTTTTTTTTCATAACACTTTAACCAGAGTGACGGGAGAGCGGCATTTCAGAAAACGTGCTTATCTCGGCGAGAAAAAGCGATTTCGGCAATAAAATTTAAAACGCGTGTAAAACATAAATCAAACGATGAAATTGGTTATTTCTTCATGTATAATGATCAACTCGATACTCCCTAGCCCCCAACAGCCTTTTTTTTCATAACACTTTAACCAGAGTGACGGGAGAGCGGCATTTCAGAAAACGTGCTTATCTCGGCGAGAAAAAGAGATTTCGGCAATAAAATTTAAAACGCGTGTAAAACATAAACCAAACGATGAATTTGGTTATTTCTTCATGTATAATGATCAACTCGATAATCCCTAGCCCCCAACAGCCTTTTTTTTCATAACACTTTAACCAGAGTGACGGGAGAGCGGCATTTCAGAAAACGTGCTTATCTCGGCGAGAAAAAGCGATTTCGGCAATAAAATTTAAAACGCGTGTAAAACATAAACCAAACGATGAAATTGGTTAATTCTTCATGTATAATGATCAACTCGATACTCCCTAGCCCCCAACAGCCTTTTTTTTCATAACACTTTAACCAGAGTGACGGGAGAGCGGCATTTCAGAAAACGTGCTTATCTCGGCGAGAAAAAGCGATTTCGGCAATAAAATTTAAAACGCGTGTAAAACATAAACCAAACGATGAAATTGGTTATTTCTTCATGTATAATGATCAACTCGATACTCCCTAGCCCCCAACAGCCTTTTTTTTCATAACACTTTAACCAGAGTGACGGGAGAGCGGCATTTCAGAAAACGTGCTTATCTCGGCGAGAAAAGGCGATTTCGGCAATAAAATTTAAAACGCGTGTAAAACATAAACCAAACGATGAAAATGGTTATTTCTTCATGTATAATGATCAACTCGATACTCCCTAGCCCCCAACAGCCTTTTTTTTCATAACACTTTAACCAGAGTGACGGGAGAGCGGCATTTCAGAAAACGTGCTTATCTCGGCGAGAAAAAGCGATTTCGGCAATAAAATTTAAAACGCGTGTAAAACATAAATCAAACGATGAAATTGGTTATTTCTTCATGTATAATGATCAACTCGATACTCCCTAGCCCCCAACAGCCTTTTTTTTCATAACACTTTAACCAGAGTGACGGGAGAGCGGCATTTCAGAAAACGTGCTTATCTCGGCGAGAAAAAGAGATTTCGGCAATAAAATTTAAAACGCGTGTAAAACATAAACCAAACGATGAAATTGGTTATTTCTTCATGTATAATGATCAACTCGATACTCCCTAGCCCCCAACAGCCTTTTTTTTTCATAACACTTTAACCAGAGTGACGGGAGAGCGGCATTTCAGAAAACGTGCTTATCTCGGCGAGAAAAAGCGATTTCGGCAATAAAATTTAAAACGCGTGTAAAACATAAACCAAACGATGAAATTGGTTATTTCTTCATGTATAATGATCAACTCGATACTCCCTAGCCCCCAACAACCTTTTTTTTTCATAACACTTTAACCAGAGTGACGGGAGAGCGGCATTTCAGAAAACGTGCTTATCTCGGCGAGAAAAAGCGATTTCGGCAATAAAATTTAAAACGCGTGTAAAACATAAACCAAACGATGAAATTGGTTATTTCTTCATGTATAATGATCAACTCGATACTCCCTAGCCCCCAACAGCCTTTTTTTTCATAACACTTTAACCAGAGTGACGGGAGAGCGGCATTTCAGAAAACGTGCTTATCTCGGCGAGAAAAAGCGATTTCGGCAATAAAATTTAAAACGCGTGTAAAACATAGACCAAACGATGAAATTGGTTATTTCTTCATGTATAATGATCAACTCGATACTCCCTAGCCCCCAACAGCCTTTTTTTTCATAACACTTTAACCACAGTGACGGGAGAGCGGCATTTCAGAAAACGTGCTTATCTCGGCGAGAAAAAGCGATTTCGGCAATAAAATTTAAAACGCGTGTAAAACATAAACCAAACGATGAAAATGGTTATTTCTTCATGTATAATGATCAACTCGATACTCCCTAGCCCCCAACAGCCTTTTTTTTCATAACACTTTAACCAGAGTGACGGGAGAGCGGCATTTCAGAAAACGTGCTTATCTCGGCGAGAAAAAGCGATTTCGGCAATAAAATTTAAAACGCGTGTAAAACATAAACCAAACGATGAAATTGGTTATTTCTTCATGTATAATGATCAACTCGATACTCCCTAGCCCCCAACAGCCTTTTTTTTCATAACACTTTAACCAGAGTGACGGGAGAGCGGCATTTCAGAAAACGTGCTTATCTCGGCGAGAAAAAGCGATTTCGGCAATAAAATTTAAAACGCGTGTAAAACATAAACCAAACGATGAAATTGGTTATTTCTTCATGTATAATGATCAACTCGATACTCCCTAGCCCCCAACAGCCTTTTTTTTCATAACACTTTAACCAGAGTGACGGGAGAGCGGCATTTCAGAAAACGTGCTTATCTCGGCGAGAAAAAGCGATTTCGGCAATAAAATTTAAAACGCGTGTAAAACATAAACCAAACGATGAAATTGGTTATTTCTTCATGTTTAATGATCAACTCGATACTCCCTAGCCCCCAACAGCCTTTTTTTTCATAACACTTTAACCAGAGTGACGGGAGAACGGCATTTCAGAAAACGTGCTTATCTCGGCGAGAAAAAGCGATTTCGGCAATAAAACTTAAAACGCGTGTAAAACATAAACCAAACGATGAAATTGGTTATTTCTTCATGTATAATGATCAACTCGATACTCCCTAGCCCCCAACAGCCTTTTTTTTCATAACACTTTAACCAGAGTGACGGGAGAGCGGCATTTCAGAAAACGTGCTTATCTCGGCGAGAAAAAGCGATTTCGGCAATAAAATTTTAAACGCGTGTAAAACATAAACCAAACGATGAAATTGGTTATTTCTTCATGTATAATGATCAACTCGATACTCCCTAGCCCCCAACAGCCTTTTTTTTCATAACACTTTAACCAGAGTGACGGGAGAGCGGCATTTCAGAAAACGTGCTTATCTCGGCGAGAAAAAGCGATTTCGGCAATAAAATTTAAAACGCGTGTAAAACAAACCAAACGATGAAATTGGTTATTTCTTCATGTATAATGATCAACTCGATACTCCCTAGCCCCCAACAGCCTTTTTTTTCATAACACTTTAACCAGAGTGACGGGAGAGCGGCATTTCAGAAAACGTGCTTATCTCGGCGAGAAAAAGCGATTTCGGCAATAAAATTTAAAACGCGTGTAAAACATAAACCAAACGATGAAATTGGTTATTTCTTCATGTATAATGATCAACTCGATACTCCCTAGCCCCCAACAGCCTATATTTTCATAACACTTTAACCAGAGTGACGGGAGAGCGGCATTTCAGAAAAGGTGCTTATCTCGGCGAGAAAAAGCGATTTCGGCAATAAAATTTAAAACGCGTGTAAAACATAAACCAAACGATGAAATTGGTTATTTCTTCATGTATAATGATCAACTCGATACTCCCTAGCCCCCAACAGCCTTTTTTTTCATAACACTTTAACCAGAGTGACGGGAGAGCGGGATTTCAGAAAACGTGCTTATCTCGGCGAGAAAAAGCGATTTCGGCAATAAAATTTAAAACGCGTGTAAAACATAAACCAAACGATGAAATTGGTTATTTCTTCATGTATAATGATCAACTCGATACTCCCTAGCCCCCAACAGCCTTTTTTTTCATAACACTTTAACCAGAGTGACGGGAGAGCGGCATTTCAGAAAACGTGCTTATCTCGGCGAGAAAAAGCGATTTCGGCAATAAAATTTAAAACGCGTGTAAAACATAAACCAAACAATGAAATTGGTTATTTCTTCATGTATAATGATCAACTCGATACTCCCTAGCCCCCAACAGCCTTTTTTTTCATAACACTTTAACCAGAGTGACGGGAGAGCGGCATTTCAGAAAACGTGCTTATCTCGGCGAGAAAAAGCGATTTCGGCAATAAAATTTAAAACGTGTGTAAAACATAAACCAAACGATGAAATTGGTTATTTCTTCATGTATAATGATCAACTCGATACTCCCTAGCCCCCAACAGCCTTTTTTTTCATAACACTTTAACCAGAGTGACGGGAGAGCGGCATTTCAGAAAATGTGCTTATCTCGGCGAGAAAAAGCCATTTCGGCAATAAAATTTAAAACGCGTGTAAAACATAAACCAAACGATGAAATTGGTTATTTCTTCATGTATAATGATCAACTCGATACTCCCTAGCCCCCAACAGCCTTTTTTTTCATAACACTTTAACCAGAGTGACGGGAGAGCGGCATTTCAGAAAACGTGCTTATCTCGGCGAGAAAAAGCGATTTCGGCAATAAAATTTAAAACGCGTGTAAAACATAAACCAAACGATGAAATTGGTTATTTCTTCATGTATAATGATCAACTCGATACTCCCTAGCCCCCAACAGCCTTTTTTTTCATAACACTTTAACCAGAGTGACGGGAGAGCGGCATTTCAGAAAACGTGCTTATCTCGGCGAGAAAAAGCAATTTCGGCAATAAAATTTAAAACGCGTGTAAAACATAAACCAAACGATGAAATTGGTTATTTCTTCATGTATAATGATCAACTCGAGTCGAGCTCCAGGGAGAGAGGCTGATTTTTCGCTTTTTGAGGCCGACCGACGAACCGGCGCGGGGCGGACTCAAAAGCCCGCAGAGCCGTAGGCACTTAGAAAAGTTTCGCCTTTGGCTGTGAGCTCCAGGGAGAGAGGCTGGTTTTGCGTTATTTTAGGCCGGCTGGAGAACCGGCGCGGGTCGGACGCACAATCCCCGCAGAGCCGTGGGCACTTAGAAAATTTTTGCCAAGTTGGCTCTGAGCGCCTGGTACCTAATATGGAAGTATAGAGGCCGACTTTCGGGCAAGATCACGCCGCGTTAGGCTTCCAGGACCCCGGCTAAGCAATTTTACCGGGCCGCCCGGTTCTTTTTTTGAACCAGCCCGGTTCTTTTTACACTTCCAGCTGGAGCTCAGCAGCGGCTTTTTGCGCAAGATCACGCCGGGTTAGGCTTCCAGGACCTCGGCTAAGCAATTCTACCGGGCCGCCCGGTTCTTTTTTTGAACCAGCCCGGTTCTTTTTACACTTCCAGCTGGAGCTCACGAGCGGCTTTTTGGACAAGATCACGCCGTGTTAGGCTTCCAGAGCCCCGGCTAAGCAATTTTACCGGCCCGCCCGGTTCTTTTTTTTAACCAGCCCGGTTCTTTTTACACTTCCAGCTGGAGCTCAGCAGCGGGTTTTTGGACAAGATCACGCCGTGTTAGGCTTCCAGAGCCCCGGCTAAGCAATTTTACAGGGTCGCCCGGTTCTTTTTTTTAACCAGCCCGGTTTTTTTTACACTTCCAGCTGGAGCTCAGCAGCGGCTTTTTGCACAGTATCACGCCGGGTTAGGCTTCCAGAGCCCCGGCTAAGCAATTTTACCGGGCCGCCCGGTTCTTTTTTTTTAACCAGCCCGGTTCTTTTTACACTTCCAGCTGGAGCTCAGCAGCGGCTTTTTGGACAAGATCACGCCGTGTTAGGCTTCCAGAGCCCCGGCTAAGCAATTTTACCGGGTCGCCCGGTTCTTTTTTTTAACCAGCCCGGTTCTTTTTACACTTCCAGCTGGAGCTCAGCAGCGGCTTTTTGGACAAGATCACGCCGTGTTAGGCTTCCAGAGCCCCGGCTAAGCAATTTTACCGGGTCGCCCGGTTCTTTTTTTAACCAGCCCGGTTCTTTTTACACTTCCAGCTGGAGCTCAGCATCGTGTAAAACATAAACCAAACGATGAAATTGGTTATTTCTTCATGTATAATGATCAACTCGATACTCCCTAGCCCCCAACAGCCTTTTTTTTTCATAACACTTTAACCAGAGTGACGGGAGAGCGGCATTTCAGAAAACGTGCTTATCTCGGCGAGAAAAAGCCATTTCGGCAATAAAATTTAAAACGCGTGTAAAACATAAACCAAACGATGAAATTGGTTATTTCTTCATGTATAATGATCAACTCGATACTCCCTAGCCCCCAACAGCCTTTTTTTTCATAACACTTTAACCAGAGTGACGGGAGAGCGGCATTTCAGAAAACGTGCTTATCTCGGCGAGAAAAAGCGATTTCGGCAATAAAATTTAAAACGCGTGTAAAACATAAACCAAACGATGAAATTGGTTATTTCTTCATGTATAATGATCAACTCGATACTCCCTAGCCCCCAACAGCCTTTTTTTTCATAACACTTTAACCAGAGTGACGGGAGAGCGGCATTTCAGAAAACGTGCTTATCTCGGCGAGAAAAAGCCATTTCGGCAATAAAATTTAAAACGCGTGTAAAACATAAACCAAACGATGAAATTGGTTATTTCTTCATGTATAATGATCAACTCGATACTCCCTAGCCCCCAACAGCCTTTTTTTTCATAACACTTTAACCAGAGTGACGGGAGAGCGGCATTTCAGAAAACGTGCTTATCTCGGCGAGAAAAAGCGATTTCGGCAATAAAATTTAAAACGCGTGTAAAACATAAACCAAACGATGAAATTGGTTATTTCTTCATGTATAATGATCAACTCGATACTCCCTAGCCCCCAACAGCCTTTTTTTTCATAACACTTTAACCAGAGTGACGGGAGAGCGGCATTTCAGAAAACGTGCTTATCTCGGCGAGAAAAAGCGATTTCGGCAATAAAATTTAAAACGCGTGTAAAACATAAACCAAACGATGAAATTGGTTATTTCTTCATGTATAATGATCAACTCGATACTCCCTAGCCCCCAACAGCCTTTTTTTTCATAACACTTTAACCAGAGTGACGGGAGAGCGGCATTTCAGAAAACGTGCTTATCTTGGCGAGAAAAAGCGATTTCGGCAATAAAATTTAAAACGCGTGTAAAACATAAACCAAACGATGAAATTGGTTATTTCTTCATGTATAATGATCAACTCGATACTCCCTAGCCCCCAACAGCCTTTTTTTTCATAACACTTTAACCAGAGTGACGGGAGAGCGGCATTTCAGAAAACGTGCTTATCTCGGCGAGAAAAAGCGATTTCGGCAATAAAATTTAAAACGCGTGTAAAACATAAACCAAACGATGAAATTGGTTATTTCTTCATGTATAATGATCAACTCGATACTCCCTAGCCCCCAACAGCCTTTTTTTTCATAACACTTTAACCAGAGTGACGGGAGAGCGGCATTTCAGAAAACGTGCTTATCTCGGCGAGAAAAAGCGATTTCGGCAATAAAATTTAAAACGCGTGTAAAACAAACCAAACGATGAAATTGGTTATTTCTTCATGTATAATGATCAACTCGATACTCCCTAGCCCCCAACAGCCTTTTTTTTCATAACACTTTAACCAGAGTGACGGGAGAGCGGCATTTCAGAAAACGTGCTTATCTCGGCGAGAAAAAGCGATTTCGGCAATAAAATTTAAAACGCGTGTAAAACATAAACCAAACGATGAAATTGGTTATTTCTTCATGTATAATGATCAACTCGATACTCCCTAGCCCCCAACAGCCTTTTTTTTCATAACACTTTAACCAGAGTGACGGGAGAGCGGCATTTCAGAAAACGTGCTTATCTCGGCGAGAAAAAGCCATTTCGGCAATAAAATTTAAAACGCGTGTAAAACATAAACCAAACGATGAAATTGGTTATTTCTTCATGTATAATGATCAACTCGATACTCCCTAGCCCCCAACAGCCTTTTTTTTCATAACACTTTAACCAGAGTGACGGGAGAGCGGCATTTCAGAAAACGTGCTTATCTCGGCGAGAAAAAGCGATTTCGGCAATAAAATTTAAAACGCGTGTAAAACATAAACCAAACGATGAAATTGGTTATTTCTTCATGTATAATGATCAACTCGATACTCCCTAGCCCCCAACAGCCTTTTTTTTCATAACACTTTAACCAGAGTGACGGGAGAGCGGCATTTCAGAAAACGTGCTTATCTCGGCGAGAAAAAGCCATTTCGGCAATAAAATTTAAAACGCGTGTAAAACATAAACCAAACGATGAAATTGGTTATTTCTTCATGTATAATGATCAACTCGATACTCCCTAGCCCCCAACAGCCTTTTTTTTCATAACACTTTAACCAGAGTGACGGGAGAGCGGCATTTCAGAAAACGTGCTTATCTCGGCGAGAAAAAGCGATTTCGGCAATAAAATTTAAAACGCGTGTAAAACATAAACCAAACGATGAAATTGGTTATTTCTTCATGTATAATGATCAACTCGATACTCCCTAGCCCCCAACAGCCTTTTTTTTCATAACACTTTAACCAGAGTGACGGGAGAGCGGCATTTCAGAAAACGTGCTTATCTCGGCGAGAAAAAGCGATTTCGGCAATAAAATTTAAAACGCGTGTAAAACATAAACCAAACGATGAAATTGGTTATTTCTTCATGTATAATGATCAACTCGATACTCCCTAGCCCCCAACAGCCTTTTTTTTCATAACACTTTAACCAGAGTGACGGGAGAGCGGCATTTCAGAAAACGTGCTTATCTCGGCGAGAAAAAGCGATTTCGGCAATAAAATTTAAAACGCGTGTAAAACATAAACCAAACGATGAAATTGGTTATTTCTTCATGTATAATGATCAACTCGATACTCCCTAGCCCCCAACAGCCTTTTTTTTCATAACACTTTAACCAGAGTGACGGGAGAGCGGCATTTCAGAAAACGTGCTTATCTCGGCGAGAAAAAGCGATTTCGGCAATAAAATTTAAAACGCGTGTAAAACATAAACCAAACGATGAAATTGGTTATTTCTTCATGTATAATGATCAACTCGATACTCCCTAGCCCCCAACAGCCTTTTTTTTCATAACACTTTAACCAGAGTGACGGGAGAGCGGCATTTCAGAAAACGTGCTTATCTCGGCGAGAAAAAGCCATTTCGGCAATAAAATTTAAAACGCGTGTAAAACATAAACCAAACGATGAAATTGGTTATTTCTTCATGTATAATGATCAACTCGATACTCCCTAGCCCCCAACAGCCTTTTTTTTCATAACACTTTAACCAGAGTGACGGGAGAGCGGCATTTCAGAAAACGTGCTTATCTCGGCGAGAAAAAGCGATTTCGGCAATAAAATTTAAAACGCGTGTAAAACATAAACCAAACGATGAAATTGGTTATTTCTTCATGTATAATGATCAACTCGATACTCCCTAGCCCCCAACAGCCTTTTTTTTCATAACACTTTAACCAGAGTGACGGGAGAGCGGCATTTCAGAAAACGTGCTTATCTCGGCGAGAAAAAGCGATTTCGGCAATAAAATTTAAAACGCGTGTAAAACATAAACCAAACGATGAAATTGGTTATTTCTTCATGTATAATGATCAACTCGATACTCCCTAGCCCCCAACAGCCTTTTTTTTCATAACACTTTAACCAGAGTGACGGGAGAGCGGCATTTCAGAAAACGTGCTTATCTCGGCGAGAAAAAGCCATTTCGGCAATAAAATTTAAAACGCGTGTAAAACATAAACCAAACGATGAAATTGGTTATTTCTTCATGTATAATGATCAACTCGATACTCCCTAGCCCCCAACAGCCTTTTTTTTCATAACACTTTAACCAGAGTGACGGGAGAGCGGCATTTCAGAAAACGTGCTTATCTTGGCGAGAAAAAGCGATTTCGGCAATAAAATTTAAAACGCGTGTAAAACATAAACCAAACGATGAAATTGGTTATTTCTTCATGTATAATGATCAACTCGATACTCCCTAGCCCCCAACAGCCTTTTTTTTCATAACACTTTAACCAGAGTGACGGGAGAGCGGCATTTCAGAAAACGTGCTTATCTCGGCGAGAAAAAGCGATTTCGGCAATAAAATTTAAAACGCGTGTAAAACATAAACCAAACGATGAAATTGGTTATTTCTTCATGTATAATGATCAACTCGATACTCCCTAGCCCCCAACAGCCTTTTTTTTCATAACACTTTAACCAGAGTGACGGGAGAGCGGCATTTCAGAAAACGTGCTTATCTCGGCGAGAAAAAGCGATTTCGGCAATAAAATTTAAAACGCGTGTAAAACATAAACCAAACGATGAAATTGGTTATTTCTTCATGTATAATGATCAACTCGATACTCCCTAGCCCCCAACAGCCTTTTTTTTCATAACACTTTAACCAGAGTGACGGGAGAGCGGCATTTCAGAAAACGTGCTTATCTCGGCGAGAAAAAGCGATTTCGGCAATAAAATTTAAAACGCGTGTAAAACATAAACCAAACGATGAAATTGGTTATTTCTTCATGTATAATGATCAACTCGATACTCCCTAGCCCCCAACAGCCTTTTTTTCATAACACTTTAACCAGAGTGACGGGAGAGCGGCATTTCAGAAAACGTGCTTATCTCGGCGAGAAAAAGCGATTTCGGCAATAAAATTTAAAACGCGTGTAAAACATAAACCAAACGATGAAATTGGTTATTTCTTCATGTATAATGATCAACTCGATACTCCCTAGCCCCCAACAGCCTTTTTTTTCATAACACTTTAACCAGAGTGACGGGAGAGCGGCATTTCAGAAAACGTGCTTATCTCGGCGAGAAAAAGCGATTTCGGCAATAAAATTTAAAACGCGTGTAAAACATAAACCAAACGATGAAATTGGTTATTTCTTCATGTATAATGATCAACTCGATACTCCCTAGCCCCCAACAGCCTATATTTTCATAACACTTTAACCAGAGTGACGGGAGAGCGGCATTTCAGAAAACGTGCTTATCTCGGCGAGAAAAAGCGATTTCGGCAATAAAATTTAAAACGCGTGTAAAACATAAACCAAACGATGAAATTGGTTATTTCTTCATGTATAATGATCAACTCGATACTCCCTAGCCCCCAACAGCCTTTTTTTTCATAACACTTTAACCAGAGTGACGGGAGAGCGGGATTTCAGAAAACGTGCTTATCTCGGCGAGAAAAAGCGATTTCGGCAATAAAATTTAAAACGCGTGTAAAACATAAACCAAACGATGAAATTGGTTATTTCTTCATGTATAATGATCAACTCGATACTCCCTAGCCCCCAACAGCCTTTTTTTTCATAACACTTTAACCAGAGTGACGGGAGAGCGGCATTTCAGAAAACGTGCTTATCTCGGCGAGAAAAAGCGATTTCGGCAATAAAATTTAAAACGCGTGTAAAACATAAACCAAACGATGAAATTGGTTATTTCTTCATGTATAATGATCAACTCGATACTCCCTAGCCCCCAACAGCCTTTTTTTTCATAACACTTTAACCAGAGTGACGGGAGAGCGGCATTTCAGAAAACGTGCTTATCTCGGCGAGAAAAAGCGATTTCGGCAATAAAATTTAAAACGCGTGTAAAACATAAACCAAACGATGAAATTGGTTATTTATTCATGTATAATGATCAACTCGATACTCCTTAGCCCCCAACAGCCTTTTTTTTCATAACACTTTTACCAGAGTGACGGGAGAGCGGCATTTCAGAAAACGTGCTTATCTCGGCGAGAAAAAGCCATTTCGGCAATAAAATTTAAAACGCGTGTAAAACATAAACCAAACGATGAAATTGGTTATTTCTTCATGTATAATGATCAACTCGATACTCCCTAGCCCCCAACAGCCTTTTTTTTCATAACACTTTAACCAGAGTGACGGGAGAGCGGCATTTCAGAAAACGTGCTTATCTCGGCGAGAAAAAGCGATTTCGGCAATAAAATTTAAAACGCGTGTAAAACATAAACCAAACGATGAAATTGGTTATTTCTTCATGTATAATGATCAACTCGATACTCCCTAGCCCCCAACAGCCTTTTTTTTCATAACACTTTAACCAGAGTGACGGGAGAGCGGCATTTCAGAAAACGTGCTTATCTCGGCGAGAAAAAGCCATTTCGGCAATAAAATTTAAAACGCGTGTAAAACATAAACCAAACGATGAAATTGGTTATTTCTTCATGTATAATGATCAACTCGATACTCCCTAGCCCCCAACAGCCTTTTTTTTCATAACACTTTAACCAGAGTGACGGGAGAGCGGCATTTCAGAAAACGTGCTTATCTCGGCGAGAAAAAGCGATTTCGGCAATAAAATTTAAAACGCGTGTAAAACATAAACCAAACGATGAAATTGGTTATTTCTTCATGTATAATGATCAACTCGATACTCCCTAGCCCCCAACAGCCTTTTTTTTCACAACACTTTAACCAGAGTGACGGGAGAGCGGCATTTCAGAAAACGTGCTTATCTCGGCGAGAAAAAGCGATTTCGCCAATAAAATTTAAAACGCGTGTAAAACATAAACCAAACGATGAAATTGGTTATTTCTTCATGTATAATGATCAACTCGATACTCCCTAGCCCCCAACAGCCTTTTTTTTCATAACACTTTAACCAGAGTGACGGGAGAGCGGCATTTCAGAAAACGTGCTTATCTCGGCGAGAAAAAGCGATTTCGGCAATAAAATTTAAAACGCGTGTAAAACATAAACCAAACGATGAAATTGGTTATTTCTTCATGTACAATGATCAACTCGATACTCCCTAGCCCCCAACAGCCTTTTTTTTCATAACACTTTAACCAGAGTGACGGGAGAGCGGCATTTCAGAAAACGTGCTTATCTCGGCGAGAAAAAGCGATTTCGGCAATAAAATTTAAAACGCGTGTAAAACATAAACCAAACGATGAAATTGGTTATTTCTTCATGTATAATGATCAACTCGATACTCCCTAGCCCCCAACAGCCTTTTTTTTCATAACACTTTAACCAGAGTGACGGGAGAGCGGCATTTCAGAAAACGTGCTTATCTCGGCGAGAAAAAGCGATTTCGGCAATAAAATTTAAAACGCGTGTAAAACATAAACCAAACGATGAAATTGGTTATTTCTTCATGTATAATGATCAACTCGATACTCCCTAGCCCCCAACAGCCTTTTTTTTCATAACACTTTAACCAGAGTGACGGGAGAGCGGCATTTCAGAAAACGTGCTTATCTCGGCGAGAAAAAGCCATTTCGGCAATAAAATTTAAAACGCGTGTAAAACATAAACCAAACGATGAAATTGGTTATTTCTTCATGTATAATGATCAACTCGATACTCCCTAGCCCCCAACAGCCTTTTTTTTCATAACACTTTAACCAGAGTGACGGGAGAGCGGCATTTCAGAAAACGTGCTTATCTCGGCGAGAAAAAGCCATTTCGGCAATAAAATTTAAAACGCGTGTAAAACATAAACCAAACGATGAAATTGGTTATTTCTTCATGTATAATGATCAACTCGATACTCCCTAGCCCCCAACAGCCTTTTTTTTTCATAACACTTTAACCAGAGTGACGGGAGAGCGGCATTTCAGAAAACGTGCTTATCTCGGCGAGAAAAAGCGATTTCGGCAATAAAATTTAAAACGCGTGTAAAACATAAACCAAACGATGAAATTGGTTATTTCTTCATGTATAATGATCAACTCGATACTCCCTAGCCCCCAACAGCCTTTTTTTTCATAACACTTTAACCAGAGTGACGGGAGAGCGGCATTTCAGAAAACGTGCTTATCTCGGCGAGAAAAAGCGATTTCGGCAATAAAATTTAAAACGCGTGTAAAACATAAACCAAACGATGAAATTGGTTATTTCTTCATGTATAATGATCAACTCGATACTCCCTAGCCCCCAACAGCCTTTTTTTTCATAACACTTTAACCAGAGTGACGGGAGAGCGGCATTTCAGAAAACGTGCTTATCTCGGCGAGAAAAAGCGATTTCGGCAATAAAATTTAAAACGCGTGTAAAACATAAACCAAACGATGAAATTGGTTATTTCTTCATGTATAATGATCAACTCGATACTCCCTAGCCCCCAACAGCCTTTTTTTTCATAACACTTTAACCAGAGTGACGGGAGAGCGGCATTTCAGAAAACGTGCTTATCTCGGCGAGAAAAAGCGATTTCGGCAATAAAATTTAAAACGCGTGTAAAACATAAACCAAACGATGAAATTGGTTATTTCTTCATGTATAATGATCAACTCGATACTCCCTAGCCCCCAACAGCCTTTTTTTTCATAACACTTTAACCAGAGTGACGGGAGAGCGGCATTTCAGAAAACGTGCTTATCTCGGCGAGAAAAAGCCATTTCGGCAATAAAATTTAAAACGCGTGTAAAACATAAACCAAACGATGAAATTGGTTATTTCTTCATGTATAATGATCAACTCGATACTCCCTAGCCCCCAACAGCCTTTTTTTTTCATAACACTTTAACCAGAGTGACGGGAGAGCGGCATTTCAGAAAACGTGCTTATCTCGGCGAGAAAAAGCGATTTCGGCAATAAAATTTAAAACGCGTGTAAAACATAAACCAAACGATGAAATTGGTTATTTCTTCATGTATAATGATCAACTCGATACTCCCTAGCCCCCAACAGCCTTTTTTTTCATAACACTTTAACCAGAGTGACGGGAGAGCGGCATTTCAGAAAACGTGCTTATCTCGGCGAGAAAAAGCCATTTCGGCAATAAAATTTAAAACGCGTGTAAAACATAAACCAAACGATGAAATTGGTTATTTCTTCATGTATAATGATCAACTCGATACTCCCTAGCCCCCAACAGCCTTTTTCTTCATAACACTTTAACCAGAGTGACGGGAGAGCGGCATTTCAGAAAACGTGCTTATCTCGGCGAGAAAAAGCGATTTCGGCAATAAAATTTAAAACGCGTGTAAAACATAAACCAAACGATGAAATTGGTTATTTCTTCATGTATAATGATCAACTCGATACTCCCTAGCCCCCAACAGCCTTTTTTTTCATAACACTTTAACCAGAGTGACGGGAGAGCGGCATTTCAGAAAACGTGCTTATCTCGGCGAGAAAAAGCGATTTCGGCAATAAAATTTAAAACGCGTGTAAAACATAAACCAAACGATGAAATTGGTTATTTCTTCATGTATAATGATCAACTCGATACTCCCTAGCCCCCAACAGCCTTTTTTTTCATAACACTTTAACCAGAGTGACGGGAGAGCGGCATTTCAGAAAACGTGCTTATCTCGGCGAGAAAAAGCGATTTCGGCAATAAAATTTAAAACGCGTGTAAAACATAAACCAAACGATGAAATTGGTTATTTCTTCATGTATAATGATCAACTCGATACTCCCTAGCCCCCAACAGCCTTTTTTTTCATAACACTTTAACCAGAGTGACGGGAGAGCGCCATTTCAGAAAACGTGCTTATCTCGGCGAGAAAAAGCCATTTCGGCAATAAAATTTAAAACGCGTGTAAAACATAAACCAAACGATGAAATTGGTTATTTCTTCATGTATAATGATCAACTCGATACTCCCTAGCCCCCAACAGCCTTTTTTTTCATAACACTTTAACCAGAGTGACGGGAGAGCGGCATTTCAGAAAACGTGCTTATCTCGGCGAGAAAAAGCGATTTCGGCAATAAAATTTAAAACGCGTGTAAAACATAAACCAAACGATGAAATTGGTTATTTCTTCATGTATAAGGATCAACTCGATACTCCCTAGCCCCCAACAGCCTTTTTTTTCATAACACTTTAACCAGAGTGACGGGAGAGCGGCATTTCAGATAACGTGCTTATCTCGGCGAGAAAAAGCGATTTCGGCAATAAAATTTAAAACGCGTGTAAAACATAAACCAAACGATGAAATTGGTTATTTCTTCATGTATAATGATCAACTCGATACTCCCTAGCCCCCAACAGCCTTTTTTTTCATAACACTTTAACCAGAGTGACGGGAGAGCGGCATTTCAGAAAACGTGCTTATCTCGGCGAGAAAAAGCCATTTCGGCAATAAAATTTAAAACGCGTGTAAAACATAAACCAAACGATGAAATTGGTTATTTCTTAATGTATAATGATCAACTCGATACTCCCTAGCCCCCAACAGCCTTTTTTTTCATAACACTTTAACCAGAGTGACGGGAGAGCGGCATTTCAGAAAACGTGCTTATCTCGGCGAGAAAAAGCGATTTCGGCAATAAAATTTAAAACGCGTGTAAAACATAAACCAAACGATGAAATTGGTTATTTCTTCATGTATAATGATCAACTCGATACTCCCTAGCCCCCAACAGCCTTTTTTTTCATAACACTTTAACCAGAGTGACGGGAGAGCGGCATTTCAGAAAACGTGCTTATCTCGGCGAGAAAAAGCGATTTCGGCAATAAAATTTAAAACGCGTGTAAAACATAAACCAAACGATGAAATTGGTTATTTCTTCATGTATAATGATCAACTCGATACTCCCTAGCCCCCAACAGCCTTTTTTTTCATAACACTTTAACCAGAGTGACGGGAGAGCGGCATTTCAGAAAACGTGCTTATCTCGGCGAGAAAAAGCGATTTCGGCAATAAAATTTAAAACGCGTGTAAAACATAAACCAAACGATGAAATTGGTTATTTCTTCATGTATAATGATCAACTCGATACTCCCTAGCCCCCAACAGCCTTTTTTTTCATAACACTTTAACCAGAGTGACGGGAGAGTGGCATTTCAGAAAACGTGCTTATCTCGGCGAGAAAAAGCCATTTCGGCAATAAAATTTAAAACGCGTGTAAAACATAAACCAAACGATGAAATTGGTTATTTCTTCATGTATAATGATCAACTCGATACTCCCTAGCCCCCAACAGCCTTTTTTTTCATAACACTTTAACCAGAGTGACGGGAGAGCGGCATTTCAGAAAACGTGCTTATCTCGGCGAGAAAAAGCGATTTCGGCAATAAAATTTAAAACGCGTGTAAAACATAAACCAAACGATGAAATTGGTTATTTCTTCATGTATAATGATCAACTCGATACTCCCTAGCCCCCAACAGCCTTTTTTTTCATAACACTTTAACCAGAGTGACGGGAGAGTGGCATTTCAGAAAACGTGCTTATCTCGGCGAGAAAAAGCCATTTCGGCAATAAAATTTAAAACGCGTGTAAAACATAAACCAAACGATGAAATTGGTTATTTCTTCATGTATAATGATCAACTCGATACTCCCTAGCCCCCAACAGCCTTTTTTTTCATAACACTTTAACCAGAGTGACGGGAGAGCGGCATTTCAGAAAACGTGCTTATCTCGGCGAGAAAAAGCGATTTCGGCAATAAAATTTAAAACGCGTGTAAAACATAAACCAAACGATAAAATTGGTTATTTCTTCATGTATAATGATCAACTCGATACTCCCTAGCCCCCAACAGCCTTTTTTTTCATAACACTTTAACCAGAGTGACGGGAGAGCGGCATTTCAGAAAACGTGCTTATCTCGGCGAGAAAAAGCGATTTCGGCAATAAAATTTAAAACGCGTGTAAAACATAAACCAAACGATGAAATTGGTTATTTCTTCATGTATAATGATCAACTCGATACTCCCTAGCCCCCAACAGCCTTTTTTTTCATAACACTTTAACCAGAGTGACGGGAGAGCGGCATTTCAGAAAACGTGCTTATCTCGGCGAGAAAAAGCGATTTCGGCAATAAAATTTAAAACGCGTGTAAAACATAAACCAAACGATGAAATTGGTTATTTCTTCATGTATAATGATCAACTCGATACTCCCTAGCCCCCAACAGCCTTTTTTTCCATAACACTTTAACCAGAGTGACGGGAGAGCGGCATTTCAGAAAACGTGCTTATCTCGGCGAGAAAAAGCGATTTCGGCAATAAAATTTAAAACGCGTGTAAAACATAAACCAAACGATGAAATTGGTTATTTCTTCATGTATAATGATCAACTCGATACTCCCTAGCCCCCAACAGCCTTTTTTTTCATAACACTTTAACCAGAGTGACGGGAGAGCGGGATTTCAGAAAACGTGCTTATCTCGGCGAGAAAAAGCCATTTCGGCAATCAAATTTAAAACGCGTGTAAAACATAAACCAAACGATGAAATTGGTTATTTCTTCATGTATAATGATCAACTCGATACTCCCTAGCCCCCAACAGCCTTTTTTTCACAACACTTTAACCAGAGTGACGGGAGAGCGGCATTTCAGAAAACGTGCTTATCTCGGCGAGAAAAAGCGATTTCGGCAATAAAATTTAAAACGCGTGTAAAACATAAACCAAACGATGAAATTGGTTATTTCTTCATGTATAATGATCAACTCGATACTCCCTAGCCCCCAACAGCCTTTTTTTTCATAACACTTTAACCAGAGTGACGGGAGAGCGGCATTTCAGAAAACGTGCTTATCTCGGCGAGAAAAAGCGATTTCGGCAATAAAATTTAAAACGCGTGTAAAACATAAACCAAACGATGAAATTGGTTATTTCTTCATGTATAATGATCAACTCGATACTCCCTAGCCCCCAACAGCCTTTTTTTTTCATAACACTTTAACCAGAGTGACGGGAGAGCGGCATTTCAGAAAACGTGCTTATCTCGGCGAGAAAAAGCGATTTCGGCAATAAAATTTAAAACGCGTGTAAAACATAAACCAAACGATGAAATTGGTTATTTCTTCATGTATAATGATCAACTCGATACTCCCTAGCCCCCAACAGCCTTTTTTTTCATAACACTTTAACCAGAGTGACGGGAGAGCGGCATTTCAGAAAACGTGCTTATCTCGGCGAGAAAAAGCGATTTCGGCAATAAAATTTAAAACGCGTGTAAAACATAAACCAAACGATGAAATTGGTTATTTCTTCATGTATAATGATCAACTCGATACTCCCTAGCCCCCAACAGCCTTTTTTTTCATAACACTTTAACCAGAGTGACGGGAGAGCGGCATTTCAGAAAACGTGCTTATCTCGGCGAGAAAAAGCGATTTCGGCAATAAAATTTAAAACGCGTGTAAAACATAAACCAAACGATGAAATTGGTTATTTCTTCATGTATAATGATCAACTCGATACTCCCTAGCCCCCAACAGCCTTTTTTTTCATAACACTTTAACCAGAGTGACGGGAGAGCGGCATTTCAGAAAACGTGCTTATCTCGGCGAGAAAAAGCGATTTCGGCAATAAAATTTAAAACGCGTGTAAAACATAAACCAAACGATGAAATTGGTTATTTCTTCATGTATAATGATCAACTCGATACTCCCTAGCCCCCAACAGCCTTTTTTTTCACAACACTTTAACCAGAGTGACGGGAGAGCGGCATTTCAGAAAACGTGCTTATCTCGGCAAAAAAAAGCGATTTCGGCAATAAAATTTAAAACGCGTGTAAAACATAAACCAAACGATGAAATTGGTTATTTCTTCATGTATAATGATCAACTCGATACTCCCTAGCCCCCAACAGCCTTTTTTTTCATAACACTTTAACCAGAGTGACGGGAGAGCGGCATTTCAGAAAACGTGCTTATCTCGGCGAGAAAAAGCGATTTCGGCAATAAAATTTAAAACGCGTGTAAAACATAAACCAAACGATGAAATTGGTTATTTCTTCATGTATAATGATCAACTCAATACTCCCTAGCCCCCAACAGCCTTTTTTTTCATAACACTTTAACCAGAGTGACGGGAGAGCGGCATTTCAGAAAACGTGCTTATCTCGGCGAGAAAAAGCGATTTCGGCAATAAAATTTAAAACGCGTGTAAAACATAAACCAAACGATGAAATTGGTTATTTCTTCATGTATAATGATCAACTCGATACTCCCTAGCCCCCAACAGCCTTTTTTTTCATAACACTTTAACCAGAGTGACGGGAGAGCGGCATTTCAGAAAACGTGCTTATCTCGGCGAGAAAAAGCGATTTCGGCAATAAAATTTAAAACGCGTGTAAAACATAAACCAAACGATGAAATTGGTTATTTCTTCATGTATAATGATCAACTCGATACTCCATAGCCCCCAACAGCCTTTTTTTTCATAACACTTTAACCAGAGTGACGGGAGAGCGGCATTTCAGAAAACGTGCTTATCTCGGCGAGAAAAAGCGATTTCGGCAATAAAATTTAAAACGCGTGTAAAACATAAACCAAACGATGAAATTGGTTATTTCTTCATGTATAATGATCAACTCGATACTCCCTAGCCCCCAACAGCCTTTTTTTTCATAACACTTTAACCAGAGTGACGGGAGAGCGGCATTTCAGAAAACGTGCTTATCTCGGCGAGAAAAAGCGATTTCGGCAATAAAATTTAAAACGCGTGTAAAACATAAACCAAACGATGAAATTGGTTATTTCTTCATGTATAATGATCAACTCGATACTCCCTAGCCCCCAACAGCCTTTTTTTTCATAACACTTTAACCAGAGTGACGGGACAGCGGCATTTCAGAAAACGTGCTTATCTCGGCGAGAAAAAGCGATTTCGGCAATAAAATTTAAAACGCGTGTAAAACATAAACCAAACGATGAAATTGGTTATTTCTTCATGTATAATGATCAACTCGATACTCCCTAGCCCCCAACAGCCTTTTTTTTCATAACACTTTAACCAGAGTGACGGGAGAGCGGCATTTCAGAAAACGTGCTTATCTCGGCGAGAAAAAGCGATTTCGGCAATAAAATTTAAAACGCGTGTAAAACATAAACCAAACGATGAAATTGGTTATTTCTTCATGTATAATGATCAACTCGATACTCCCTAGCCCCCAACAGCCTTTTTTTTCATAACACTTTAACCAGAGTGAAGGGAGAGCGGCATTTCAGAAAACGTGCTTATCTCGGCGAGAAAAAGCGATTTCGGCAATAAAATTTAAAACGCGTGTAAAACATAAACCAAACGATGAAATTGGTTATTTCTTCATGTATAATGATCAACTCGATACTCCCTAGCCCCCAACAGCCTTTTTTTTCATAACACTTTAACCAGAGTGATGGGAGAGCGGCATTTCAGAAAACGTGCTTATCTCGGCGAGAAAAAGCGATTTCGGCAATAAAATTTAAAACGCGTGTAAAACATAAACCAAACGATGAAATTGGTTATTTCTTCATGTATAATGATCAACTCGATACTCCCTAGCCCCCAACAGCCTTTTTTTTCACAACACTTTAACCAGAGTGACGGGAGAGCGGCATTTCAGAAAACGTGCTTATTTCGGCGAGAAAAAGCGATTTCGGCAATAAAATTTAAAACGCGTGTAAAACATAAACCAAACGATGAAATTGGTTATTTCTTCATGTATAATGATCAACTCGATACTCGCTAGCCCCCAACAGCCTTTTTTTTCACAACACTTTAACCAGAGTGACGGGAGAGCGGCATTTCAGAAAACGTGCTTATCTCGGCGAGAAAAAGCGATTTCGGCAATAAAATTTAAAACGCGTGTAAAACATAAACCAAACGATGAAATTGGTTATTTCTTCATGTATAATGATCAACTCGATACTCCCTAGCCCCCAACAGCCTTTTTTTTTCATAACACTTTAACCAGAGTGACGGGAGAGCGGCATTTCAGAAAACGTGCATATCTCGGCGAGAAAAAGCGATTTCGGCAATAAAATTTAAAACGCGTGTAAAACATAAACCAAACGATGAAATTGGTTATTTCTTCATGTATAATGATCAACTCGATACTCCCTAGCCCCCAACAGCCTTTTTTTTCATAACACTTTAACCAGAGTGACGGGAGAGCGGCATTTCAGAAAACGTGCTTATCTCGGCGAGAAAAAGCGATTTCGGCAATAAAATTTAAAACGCGTGTAAAACATAAACCAAACGATGAAATTGGTTATTTCTTCATGTATAATGATCAACTCGATACTCCCTAGCCCCCAACAGCCTTTTTTTTCACAACACTTTAACCAGAGTGACGGGAGAGCGGCATTTCAGAAAACGTGCTTATCTCGGCGAGAAAAAGCGATTTCGGCAATAAAATTTAAAACGCGTGTAAAACATAAACCAAACGATGAAGTTGGTTATTTCTTCATGTATAATGATCAACTCGATACTCCCTAGCCCCCAACAGCCTTTTTTTTCATAACACTTTAACCAGAGTGACGGGAGAGCGGCATTTCAGAAAACGTGCTTATCTCGGCGAGAAAAAGCGATTTCGGCAATAAAATTTAAAACGCGTGTAAAACATAAACCAAACGATGAAATTGGTTATTTCTTCATGTACAATGATCAACTCGATACTCCCTAGCCCCCAACAGCCTTTTTTTTCATAACACTTTAACCAGAGTGACGGGAGAGCGGCATTTCAGAAAACGTGCTTATCTCGGCGAGAAAAAGCGATTTCGGCAATAAAATTTAAAACGCGTGTAAAACATAAACCAAACGATGAAATTGGTTATTTCTTCATGTATAATGATCAACTCGATACTCCCTAGCCCCCAACAGCCTTTTTTTTCATAACACTTTAACCAGAGTGACGGGAGAGCGGCATTTCAGAAAACGTGCTTATCTCGGCGAGAAAAAGCGATTTCGGCAATAAAATTTAAAACGCGTGTAAAACATAAACCAAACGATGAAATTGGTTATTTCTTCATGTATAATGATCAACTCGATACTCCCTAGCCCCCAACAGCCTTTTTTTTCATAACACTTTAACCAGAGTGACGGGAGAGCGGCATTTCAGAAAACGTGCTTATCTCGGCGAGAAAAAGCCATTTCGGCAATAAAATTTAAAACGCGTGTAAAACATAAACCAAACGATGAAATTGGTTATTTCTTCATGTATAATGATCAACTCGATACTCCCTAGCCCCCAACAGCCTTTTTTTTCATAACACTTTAACCAGAGTGACGGGAGAGCGGCATTTCAGAAAACGTGCTTATCTCGGCGAGAAAAAGCGATTTCGGCAATAAAATTTAACACGCGTGTAAAACATAAACCAAACGATGAAATTGGTTATTTCTTCATGTATAATGATCAACTCGATACTCCCTAGCCCCCAACAGCCTTTTTTTTCATAACACTTTAACCAGAGTGACGGGAGAGCGGCATTTCAGAAAACGTGCTTATCTCGGCGAGAAAAAGCGATTTCGGCAATAAAATTTAAAACGCGTGTAAAACATAAACCAAACGATGAAATTGGTTATTTCTTCATGTATAATGATCAACTCGAGTCGAGCTCCAGGGAGAGAGGCTGATTTTTCGCTTTTTGAGGCCGACCGACGAACCGGCGCGGGGCGGACTCAAAAGCCCGCAGAGCCGTAGGCACTTAGAAAAGTTTCGCCTTTGGCTGTGAGCTCCAGGGGGAGAGGCTGGTTTTGCGTTATTTTAGGCCGGCTGGAGAACCGGCGCGGGTCGGACGCACAATCCCCGCAGAGCCGTGGGCACTTAGAAAATTTTTGCCAAGTTGGCTCTGAGCGCCTGGTACCTAATATGGAAGTATAGAGGCCGACTTTCGGGCAAGATCACGCCGCGTTAGGCTTCCAGGACCCCGGCTAAGCAATTTTACCGGGCCGCCCGGTTCTTTTTTTGAACCAGCCCGGTTCTTTTTACACTTCCAGCTGGAGCTCAGCAGCGGCTTTTTGCGCAAGATCACGCCGGGTTAGGCTTCCAGGACCTCGGCTAAGCAATTCTACCGGGCCGCCCGGTTCTTTTTTTTAACCAGCCCGGTTCTTTTTACACTTCCAGCTGGAGCTCACGAGCGGCTTTTTGGACAAGATCACGCCGTGTTAGGCTTCCAGAGCCCCGGCTAAGCAATTTTACCGGCCCGCCCGGTTCTTTTTTTTAACCAGCCCGGTTCTTTTTACACTTCCAGCTGGAGCTCAGCAGCGGGTTTTTGGACAAGATCACGCCGTGTTAGGCTTCCAGAGCCCCGGCTAAGCAATTTTACAGAGTCGCCCGGTTCTTTTTTTTAACCAGCCCGGTTTTTTTTACACTTCCAGCTGGAGCTCAGCAGCGGCTTTTTGCACAGTATCACGCCGGGTTAGGCTTCCAGAGCCCCGGCTAAGCAATTTTACCGGGCCGCCCGGTTCTTTTTTTTTAACCAGCCCGGTTCTTTTTACACTTCCAGCTGGAGCTCAGCAGCGGCTTTTTGGACAAGATCACGCCGTGTTAGGCTTCCAGAGCCCCGGCTAAGCAATTTTACCGGGTCGCCCGGTTCTTTTTTTTAACCAGCCCGGTTCTTTTTACACTTCCAGCTGGAGCTCAGCAGCGGCTTTTTGGACAAGATCACGCCGTGTTAGGCTTCCAGAGCCCCGGCTAAGCAATTTTACCGGGTCGCCCGGTTCTTTTTTTAACCAGCCCGGTTCTTTTTACACTTCCAGCTGGAGCTCAGCATCGTGTAAAACATAAACCAAACGATGAAATTGGTTATTTCTTCATGTATAATGATCAACTCGATACTCCCTAGCCCCCAACAGCCTTTTTTTTCATAACACTTTAACCAGAGTGACGGGAGAGCGGCATTTCAGAAAACGTGCTTATCTCGGCGAGAAAAAGCCATTTCGGCAATAAAATTTAAAACGCGTGTAAAACATAAACCAAACGATGAAATTGGTTATTTCTTCATGTATAATGATCAACTCGATACTCCCTAGCCCCCAACAGCCTTTTTTTTCATAACACTTTAACCAGAGTGACGGGAGAGCGGCATTTCAGAAAACGTGCTTATCTCGGCGAGAAAAAGCGATTTCGGCAATAAAATTTAAAACGCGTGTAAAACATAAACCAAACGATGAAATTGGTTATTTCTTCATGTATAATGATCAACTCGATACTCCCTAGCCCCCAACAGCCTTTTTTTTTCATAACACTTTAACCAGAGTGACGGGAGAGCGGCATTTCAGAAAACGTGCTTATCTCGGCGAGAAAAAGCGATTTCGGCAATAAAATTTAAAACGCGTGTAAAACATAAACCAAACGATGAAATTGGTTATTTCTTCATGTATAATGATCAACTCGATACTCCCTAGCCCCCAACAGCCTTTTTTTTCATAACACTTTAACCAGAGTGACGGGAGAGCGGCATTTCAGAAAACGTGCTTATCTCGGCGAGAAAAAGCGATTTCGGCAATAAAATTTAAAACGCGTGTAAAACATAAACCAAACGATGAAATTGGTTATTTCTTCATGTATAATGATCAACTCGATACTCCCTAGCCCCCAACAGCCTTTTTTTTCATAACACTTTAACCAGAGTGACGGGAGAGCGGCATTTCAGAAAACGTGCTTATCTCGGCGAGAAAAAGCGATTTCGGCAATAAAATTTAAAACGCGTGTAAAACATAAACCAAACGATGAAATTGGTTATTTCTTCATGTATAATGATCAACTCGATACTCCCTAGCCCCCAACAGCCTTTTTTTTCATAACACTTTAACCAGAGTGACGGGAGAGCGGCATTTCAGAAAACGTGCTTATCTCGGCGAGAAAAAGCGATTTCGGCAATAAAATTTAAAACGCGTGTAAAACATAAACCAAACGATGAAATTGGTTATTTCTTCATGTATAATGATCAACTCGATACTCCCTAGCCCCCAACAGCCTTTTTTTTCATAACACTTTAACCAGAGTGACGGGAGAGCGGCATTTCAGAAAACGTGCTTATCTCGGCGAGAAAAAGCGATTTCGGCAATAAAATTTAAAACGCGTGTAAAACATAAACCAAACGATGAAATTGGTTATTTCTTCATGTATAATGATCAACTCGATACTCCCTAGCCCCCAACAGCCTTTTTTTTCATAACACTTTAACCAGAGTGACGGGAGAGCGGCATTTCAGAAAACGTGCTTATCTCGGCGAGAAAAAGCGATTTCGGCAATAAAATTTAAAACGCGTGTAAAACATAAACCAAACGATGAAATTGGTTATTTCTTCATGTATAATGATCAACTCGATACTCCCTAGCCCCCAACAGCCTTTTTTTCCATAACACTTTAACCAGAGTGACGGGAGAGCGGCATTTCAGAAAACGTGCTTATCTCGGCGAGAAAAAGCGATTTCGGCAATAAAATTTAAAACGCGTGTAAAACATAAACCAAACGATGAAATTGGTTATTTCTTCATGTATAATAATCAACTCGATACTCCCTAGCCCCCAACAGCCTTTTTTTTTCATAACACTTTAACCAGAGTGACGGGAGAGCGGCATTTCAGAAAACGTGCTTATCTCGGCGAGAAAAAGCGATTTCGGCAATAAAATTTAAAACGCGTGTAAAACATAAACCAAACGATGAAATTGGTTATTTCTTCATGTATAATGATCAACTCGATACTCCCTAGCCCCCAACAGCCTTCTTTTTTCATAACACTTTAACCAGAGTGACGGGAGAGCGGCATTTCAGAAAACGTGCTTATCTCGGCGAGAAAAAGCGATTTCGGCAATAAAATTTAAAACGCGTGTAAAACATAAACCAAACGATGAAATTGGTTATTTCTTCATGTATAATGATCAACTCGATACTCCCTAGCCCCCAACAGCCTTTTTTTTCATAACACTTTAACCAGAGTGACGGGAGAGCGGCATTTCAGAAAACGTGCTTATCTCGGCGAGAAAAAGCGATTTCGGCAATAAAATTTAAAACGCGTGTAAAACATAAACCAAACGATGAAATTGGTTATTTCTTCATGTATAATGATCAACTCGATACTCCCTAGCCCCCAACAGCCTTTTTTTTCACAACACTTTAACCAGAGTGACGGGAGAGCGGCATTTCAGAAAACGTGCTTATCTCGGCGAGAAAAAGCGATTTCGGCAATAAAATTTAAAACGCGTGTAAAACATAAACCAAACGATGAAATTGGTTATTTCTTCATGTATAATGATCAACTCGATACTCCCTAGCCCCCAACAGCCTTTTTTTTCATAACACTTTAACCAGAGTGACGGGAGAGCGGCATTTCAGAAAACGTGCTTATCTCGGCGAGAAAAAGCGATTTCGGCAATAAAATTTAAAACGCGTGTAAAACATAAACCAAACGATGAAATTGGTTATTTCTTCATGTATAATGATCAACTCGATACTCCCTAGCCCCCAACAGCCTTTTTTTTCATAACACTTTAACCAGAGTGACGGGAGAGCGGCATTTCAGAAAACGTGCTTATCTCGGCGAGAAAAAGCGATTTCGGCAATAAAATTTAAAACGCGTGTAAAACATAAACCAAACGATGAAATTGGTTATTTCTTCATGTATAATGATCAACTCGATACTCCCTAGCCCCCAACAGCCTTTTTTTTCATAACACTTTAACCAGAGTGACGGGAGAGCGGCATTTCAGAAAACGTGCTTATCTCGGCGAGAAAAAGCGATTTCGGCAATAAAATTTAAAACGCGTGTAAAACATAAACCAAACGATGAAATTGGTTATTTCTTCATGTATAATGATCAACTCGATACTCCCTAGCCCCCAACAGCCTTTTTTTTCATAACACTTTAACCAGAGTGACGGGAGAGCGGCATTTCAGAAAACGTGCTTATCTCGGCGAGAAAAAGCGATTTCGGCAATAAAATTTAAAACGCGTGTAAAACATAAACCAAACGATGAAATTGGTTATTTCTTCATGTATAATGATCAACTCGATACTCCCTAGCCCCCAACAGCCTTTTTTTTCATAACACTTTAACCAGAGTGACGGGAGAGCGGCATTTCAGAAAACGTGCTTATCTCGGCGAGAAAAAGCGATTTCGGCAATAAAATTTAAAACGCGTGTAAAACATAAACCAAACGATGAAATTGGTTATTTCTTCATGTATAATGATCAACTCGATACTCCCTAGCCCCCAACAGCCTTTTTTTTCACAACACTTTAACCAGAGTGACGGGAGAGCGGCATTTCAGAAAACGTGCTTATCTCGGCGAGAAAAAGCGATTTCGGCAATAAAATTTAAAACGCGTGTAAAACATAAACCAAACGATGAAATTGGTTATTTCTTCATGTATAATGATCAACTCGATACTCCCTAGCCCCCAACAGCCTTTTTTTTCATAACACTTTAACCAGAGTGACGGGAGAGCGGCATTTCAGAAAACGTGCTTATCTCGGCGAGAAAAAGCGATTTCGGCAATAAAATTTAAAACGCGTGTAAAACATAAACCAAACGATGAAATTGGTTATTTCTTCATGTATAATGATCAACTCGATACTCCCTAGCCCCCAACAGCCTTTTTTTTCATAACACTTTAACCAGAGTGACGGGAGAGCGGCATTTCAGAAAACGTGCTTATCTCGGCGAGAAAAAGCGATTTCGGCAATAAAATTTAAAACGCGTGTAAAACATAAACCAAACGATGAAATTGGTTATTTCTTCATGTATAATGATCAACTCGATACTCCCTAGCCCCCAACAGCCTTTTTTTTCATAACACTTTAACCAGAGTGACGGGAGAGCGGCATTTCAGAAAACGTGCTTATCTCGGCGAGAAAAAGCCATTTCGGCAATAAAATTTAAAACGCGTGTAAAACATAAACCAAACGATGAAATTGGTTATTTCTTCATGTATAATGATCAACTCGATACTCCCTAGCCCCCAACAGCCTTTTTTTTCATAACACTTTAACCAGAGTGACGGGAGAGCGGCATTTCAGAAAACGTGCTTATCTCGGCGAGAAAAAGCGATTTCGGCAATAAAATTTAACACGCGTGTAAAACATAAACCAAACGATGAAATTGGTTATTTCTTCATGTATAATGATCAACTCGATACTCCCTAGCCCCCAACAGCCTTTTTTTTCATAACACTTTAACCAGAGTGACGGGAGAGCGGCATTTCAGAAAACGTGCTTATCTCGGCGAGAAAAAGCGATTTCGGCAATAAAATTTAAAACGCGTGTAAAACATAAACCAAACGATGAAATTGGTTATTTCTTAATGTATAATGATCAACTCGAGTCGAGCTCCAGGGAGAGAGGCTGATTTTTCGCTTTTTGAGGCCGACCGACGAACCGGCGCGGGGCGGACTCAAAAGCCCGCAGAGCCGTAGGCACTTAGAAAAGTTTCGCCTTTGGCTGTGAGCTCCAGGGGGAGAGGCTGGTTTTGCGTTATTTTAGGCCGGCTGGAGAACCGGCGCGGGTCGGACGCACAATCCCCGCAGAGCCGTGGGCACTTAGAAAATTTTTGCCAAGTTGGCTCTGAGCGCCTGGTACCTAATATGGAAGTATAGAGGCCGACTTTCGGGCAAGATCACGCCGCGTTAGGCTTCCAGGACCCCGGCTAAGCAATTTTACCGGGCCGCCCGGTTCTTTTTTTGAACCAGCCCGGTTCTTTTTACACTTCCAGCTGGAGCTCAGCAGCGGCTTTTTGCGCAAGATCACGCCGGGTTAGGCTTCCAGGACCTCGGCTAAGCAATTCTACCGGGCCGCCCGGTTCTTTTTTTGAACCAGCCCGGTTCTTTTTACACTTCCAGCTGGAGCTCACGAGCGGCTTTTTGGACAAGATCACGCCGTGTTAGGCTTCCAGAGCCCCGGCTAAGCAATTTTACCGGCCCGCCCGGTTCTTTTTTTTAACCAGCCCGGTTCTTTTTACACTTCCAGCTGGAGCTCAGCAGCGGGTTTTTGGACAAGATCACGCCGTGTTAGGCTTCCAGAGCCCCGGCTAAGCAATTTTACAGGGTCGCCCGGTTCTTTTTTTTAACCAGCCCGGTTTTTTTTACACTTCCAGCTGGAGCTCAGCAGCGGCTTTTTGCACAGTATCACGCCGGGTTAGGCTTCCAGAGCCCCGGCTAAGCAATTTTACCGGGCCGCCCGGTTCTTTTTTTTTAACCAGCCCGGTTCTTTTTACACTTCCAGCTGGAGCTCAGCAGCGGCTTTTTGGACAAGATCACGCCGTGTTAGGCTTCCAGAGCCCCGGCTAAGCAATTTTACCGGGTCGCCCGGTTCTTTTTTTTAACCAGCCCGGTTCTTTTTACACTTCCAGCTGGAGCTCAGCAGCGGCTTTTTGGACAAGATCACGCCGTGTTAGGCTTCCAGAGCCCCGGCTAAGCAATTTTACCGGGTCGCCCGGTTCTTTTTTTAACCAGCCCGGTTCTTTTTACACTTCCAGCTGGAGCTCAGCATCGTGTAAAACATAAACCAAACGATGAAATTGGTTATTTCTTCATGTATAATGATCAACTCGATACTCCCTAGCCCCCAACAGCCTTTTTTTTTCATAACACTTTAACCAGAGTGACGGGAGAGCGGCATTTCAGAAAACGTGCTTATCTCGGCGAGAAAAAGCCATTTCGGCAATAAAATTTAAAACGCGTGTAAAACATAAACCAAACGATGAAATTGGTTATTTCTTCATGTATAATGATCAACTCGATACTCCCTAGCCCCCAACAGCCTTTTTTTTCATAACACTTTAACCAGAGTGACGGGAGAGCGGCATTTCAGAAAACGTGCTTATCTCGGCGAGAAAAAGCGATTTCGGCAATAAAATTTAAAACGCGTGTAAAACATAAACCAAACGATGAAATTGGTTATTTCTTCATGTATAATGATCAACTCAATACTCCCTAGCCCCCAACAGCCTTTTTTTTTCATAACACTTTAACCAGAGTGACGGGAGAGCGGCATTTCAGAAAACGTGCTTATCTCGGCGAGAAAAAGCCATTTCGGCAATAAAATTTAAAACGCGTGTAAAACATAAACCAAACGATGAAATTGGTTATTTCTTCATGTATAATGATCAACTCGATACTCCCTAGCCCCCAACAGCCTTTTTTTTCATAACACTTTAACCAGAGTGACGGGAGAGCGGCATTTCAGAAAACGTGCTTATCTCGGCGAGAAAAAGCGATTTCGGCAATAAAATTTAAAACGCGTGTAAAACATAAACCAAACGATGAAATTGGTTATTTCTTCATGTATAATGATCAACTCGATACTCCCTAGCCCCCAACAGCCTTTTTTTTCATAACACTTTAACCAGAGTGACGGGAGAGCGGCATTTCAGAAAACGTGCTTATCTCGGCGAGAAAAAGCGATTTCGGCAATAAAATTTAAAACGCGTGTAAAACATAAACCAAACGATGAAATTGGTTATTTCTTCATGTATAATGATCAACTCGATACTCCCTAGCCCCCAACAGCCTTTTTTTTCATAACACTTTAACCAGAGTGACGGGAGAGCGGCATTTCAGAAAACGTGCTTATCTCGGCGAGAAAAAGCGATTTCGGCAATAAAATTTAAAACGCGTGTAAAACATAAACCAAACGATGAAATTGGTTATTTCTTCATGTATAATGATCAACTCGATACTCCCTAGCCCCCAACAGCCTTTTTTTTCATAACACTTTAACCAGAGTGACGGGAGAGCGGCATTTCAGAAAACGTGCTTATCTCGGCGAGAAAAAGCGATTTCGGCAATAAAATTTAAAACGCGTGTAAAACATAAACCAAACGATGAAATTGGTTATTTCTTCATGTATAATGATCAACTCGATACTCCCTAGCCCCCAACAGCCTTTTTTTTCATAACACTTTAACCAGAGTGACGGGAGAGCGGCATTTCAGAAAACGTGCTTATCTCGGCGAGAAAAAGCGATTTCGGCAATAAAATTTAAAACGCGTGTAAAACAAACCAAACGATGAAATTGGTTATTTCTTCATGTATAATGATCAACTCGATACTCCCTAGCCCCCAACAGCCTTTTTTTTCATAACACTTTAACCAGAGTGACGGGAGAGCGGCATTTCAGAAAACGTGCTTATCTCGGCGAGAAAAAGCCATTTCGGCAATAAAATTTAAAACGCGTGTAAAACATAAACCAAACGATGAAATTGGTTATTTCTTCATGTATAATGATCAACTCGATACTCCCTAGCCCCCAACAGCCTTTTTTTTCATAACACTTTAACCAGAGTGACGGGAGAGCGGCATTTCAGAAAACGTGCTTATCTCGGCGAGAAAAAGCCATTTCGGCAATAAAATTTAAAACGCGTGTAAAACATAAACCAAACGATGAAATTGGTTATTTCTTCATGTATAATGATCAACTCGATACTCCCTAGCCCCCAACAGCCTTTTTTTTCATAACACTTTAACCAGAGTGACGGGAGAGCGGCATTTCAGAAAACGTGCTTATCTCGGCGAGAAAAAGCGATTTCGGCAATAAAATTTAAAACGCGTGTAAAACATAAACCAAACGATGAAATTGGTTATTTCTTCATGTATAATGATCAACTCGATACTCCCTAGCCCCCAACAGCCTTTTTTTTCATAACACTTTGGCCAGAGTGACGGGAGAGCGGCATTTCAGAAAACGTGCTTATCTCGGCGAGAAAAAGCGATTTCGGCAATAAAATTTAAAACGCGTGTAAAACATAAACCAAACGATGAAATTGGTTATTTCTTCATGTATAATGATCAACTCGATACTCCCTAGCCCCCAACAGCCTTTTTTTTCATAACACTTTAACCAGAGTGACGGGAGAGCGGCATTTCAGAAAACGTGCTTATCTCGGCGAGAAAAAGCCATTTCGGCAATAAAATTTAAAACGCGTGTAAAACATAAACCAAACGATGAAATTGGTTATTTCTTCATGTATAATGATCAACTCGATACTCCCTAGCCCCCAACAGCCTTTTTTTTCATAACACTTTAACCAGAGTGACGGGAGAGCGGCATTTCAGAAAACGTGCTTATCTCGGCGAGAAAAAGCGATTTCGGCAATAAAATTTAAAACGCGTGTAAAACATAAACCAAACGATGAAATTGGTTATTTCTTCATGTATAATGATCAACTCGATACTCCCTAGCCCCCAACAGCCTTTTTTTTCATAACACTTTAACCAGAGTGACGGGAGAGCGGCATTTCAGAAAACGTGCTTATCTCGGCGAGAAAAAGCCATTTCGGCAATAAAATTTAAAACGCGTGTAAAACATAAACCAAACGATGAAATTGGTTATTTCTTCATGTATAATGATCAACTCGATACTCCCTAGCCCCCAACAGCCTTTTTTTTCATAACACTTTAACCAGAGTGACGGGAGAGCGGCATTTCAGAAAACGTGCTTATCTCGACGAGAAAAAGCGATTTCGGCAATAAAATTTAAAACGCGTGTAAAACATAAACCAAACGATGAAATTGGTTATTTCTTCATGTATAATGATAAAGGAATATAAGAGTTTGATCTTAAAGTAGTTCATTAGCCATCTTGTGTATGAGAGTATGAAACTGTAAAGTGCTGAGTGTGTGACGGTGGAGACAAAACAAGATATGTGGGCAAGGATGTGCACGAATGAAATGTTCCAGATTAAACAATGACGCAGGAGCAGCAAGGAGTACAAGATGACCCAGGGGCAGCGGGTAGATAACAACTAGGGGACCCTGTATGGAAAACTACAACCAGAAGGAGCGAGCAAATGATTCTGCAGAAGAAGAAAGACCAATAAGAGCAAGCTAAAGTTAAATGCAGTGTACACATAGCCAATAGAATAATGACAGAATGCCTTTGTTTATGTGCCATTTGCATATTGTGTAGTATAATTAATGGCTGGGCAACTCGGAAGTAGAGTACGTCTGCTGGTGGGAACAGAGACGTACAGAGGTGTATTGAGAGGGACCCGAGACCCAGGTGATGTATTAGATTTGTGTGTTAGGAATAAATCCACTCGTGTGTGAAAATGCCGGCTTCCTGATACCTTTCTATTGCAGAACGAGCGCGCATATTGTTGGATGAGTGGCAGTTGGGTAAGGTCACAAATTGGAGTCAGATTAGTAACTCGAGTTCATGTTAAATTAGAAATATATTCCAACAATTTATGGTGACCCCGACGTGATGCATGAGAGGTAAAAGAGTCTGGGACTCTAAAGAAGTCTGGGACTTCAGTAACCACAAGAGTCTGGGACTCGGGGTCTGGGACCCACGTCCACACCAGGTGACGACCTGATAAAGACGCCACACGTCCGACCGTCTTTCCTCTTGGGCCCACAGTGAGACAAGGTAAGCAGATTCCTTTTCAAATTCTGCACATTGACAACGCTAAATTATAAGAGGAAGGATGAGCGGAACAGTGAAAGTGTGTAGTAGGGTATAAAATCTGGGATTTACCTACTAGAATAGTTTGGAACTATTCGCGGTTACTATACGGTTTAAAATCTGGGATTTACGTATCAGTACAAGTGTGGATTTAGTAGGGTATAAAATCTGGGATTTACCTACTAGAATAGTTTGGAACTATTCGTGGTTACGATACGGTTTAAAATCTGGGATTTACGTATCAGTGTGGAAGCGGTTTGAGTGTGAGCGTGAGTGTGGAATCTAAAATTGTTCTGCGTGAAAAGTGGTTGGGAGACACGCGAGTGGATTTAAAGATGGCGGATAAGAGGAAGTGGGATAATGGTCTCGGGTCCCTTCAAATTAAGGGTTCCCTTCAAATTAAGGGTCCCTTCAAATTAATGGAATAAAAAGTAAGAAAATTAAGAAGGAAAAAGAACGGTGTCAGAAGTTGTTTCTGAAATTAAAGAAGGATGAATTGTTTCATGGAGAAAGAGCAAAATTAATATCCGAGATAGTTTAAAATGTAAAGATTGGAAAATAAGTGAAAGGCAGGATCCTGATCGAAATAAAAATCTAGATAAACGGATCAAACCCATGTAACAGAGTGGGAACCTGGCTGAGGAAAAAAAAAGAAACGGAAATTATCTTAAATGTACAGGAGATATTCGCGTTAAAGGAAAAGTAAGAGAGAAACACTAAAGTTAAAATTTGCAAAATAAAAGGAAAAGAATTACAAATAGCGTCTAAAAGTAAAATAGAGAATAAATCAGACAAGTAAGATGAGCAAAAAGGTGTTCTTAGTGTGCTCTTTGTGGTCTTTTATGTTGTGCGCCAAACGTGTGTGTAGCGTGTGTGTGTGTGCGCAGAGGATCCTCATGAATGAGTGTGTGGGTGTATGTGTGTGTGTGTGTGTGTGTGTGTGTGTGTGTGTGTGTGTGTGTGTGTGTGTGTGTGTGTGTGTGTGTATGTATACGTGTGTGTGAGTGAGATGTGTGTCCTATGGAAGAAATTAGTCATGGAGAATGTTCAGGAGCCTGTTGAGCGATAATAGGGAAGTTGAGAAGTAGACGATGAGTATGTTTAAGTTGGTTGGAGAAACTAAGATGATTGAGGTGTGGCAGTAGAGAAAATAAGGTGTGTGGCAGTAGAGACTATAAAGTGTGTGACAGAAAGTGACTAGAAAGGTGGCCTGATAGGATGAGAATAAGAGACAACAAAATGTTGTGTAGAAGACAGTGAAAGATGTTGAATGTGAACATGAGGAAGGGGGAACAGTAAAGTAGGCCTGCCCTTTGAGAGGGTGAGATTGAGGAGCGTGCTGCGCTTGCGCGTAGTCGTGGGTCTGTGCTATGCTCGTGTGTGTGGTGGGCCGGCATCATGATTGTTGCAGGAAATGGCCAGCCTGTGAGCAATCAACATTGATGCCGCGTCCCCCCTCGTGTTATGGCTGCAGGTGAGGCAGAGAAAGTGTGAGGTTTTCAGAGAATGTTTGAAGAAGAGTGATGCACATTTGCATGAAGGATAGAAGGCGCTGATGAAAAAAAAAGTATAACCAAAACGTCATCCTCTATGACGTTTGCGCAGCGTTATTTGTTGGTATTGTTTGTGAGCTGTGTCTCTGCTGTTTTTTGTGTTGTCTGTGTGCTGTCAGTGTTATGTGTTAAAAGGATGAAATTGGCTAAAATAGGTAAATAAAAAGAATTTATTAGACTGTAGTCTATCTGATTTGCACCGCAAAACAAAAGCAATTTTGAAAGATGTGTCAAATTAAATGATAATGTAATCGTATGTCGTAATACAACACCTTATATGGGTTCTCTAAGTTATATAAACATACATTTTGTAGAGCTTGTTTGACATGTGCTAAAGAGAATCCATAGGGTTATAATGCCTGATCATAATAGATGCATTCTCAAAATGGATTGAATTGTTTCAAAATTAACACTGAATGCCTTAACAGTGGCAAAAACGTTATGTAAAGAAACAATGACGTTATTGCATGTTAGGTGGCCATCTTGGTTGCTGTTTTGTTAACTTTAACAATATGGTATTTGTGGGAACTAAGAGTCATAATGAATAGGGGAGAGATGAGTTGGCAATTTATATAGAACACTCTCAAAATTATGCTGCATTGTGTTGATTTAAAAAAGATCAATTTGGCCTTTGCAGTGTGATCCGCTGTGTTGCATCTGGCCATGGAGAAAGTATGATGTTTATTTGTGTACTTTGTCAACAACCGATGTAGATGTTAACGAATGAAATTAATATCTTTAAAATGAATGTGGATTGAGACCACAGGTAAACACCCAGGCAGCTACCCTGAAGCTGAGATGATGTTCAGGACGGCGATGCTGAACGGCCTCCCAAATGAGGTGTAAGCGATTATGAGAAGTGATCCGGACATTTTGGTCTGTCCGGAACCGAGATTCAAGAGGCATTTGATACACCATTGCCGCATCTACATGGAAAAAGCAAATAAAGATCAAAAGGAAACTGACGCTCTGGCGACTAGTTTGGTTAAATTACAGTTGGCAAAGTTGCATGGTGAGGCAAAACAAGAAAAGGTTAAACAAAAACAGATGTATCAGACTCCAGTGGGGGCTGGACGGGGCCGAGGCCAAGGGTTCCGTGGTGGATACAGAGGGCGTGGTCGTGGCGCCCCCCTGGGACGAGGGCGGAATTGGTTCGCTCTAGGGACTTGCTTCAACTGTGTGTCCCCTGATCACTGGGCACGAGATTGTAATGGCAACCCACCACCACCAGGGGCGGAGCAGCAGAATCAGCAAGCAGGGCCACCACACCAAAGGGGACCGCAGCAGCCCCGCCCGTGGCCACAGCCGAATCCACATGGGCAGTATTACCAAGCCGACCCGTGGTACGGCCCGGACGAATAGTGGGGCCTGGGAAGCTCGGGAAGCACAGGCCAGGCAGAGCCAATGCTTCGGTTGACAGTGGCAGACACTCCGGTCCAGATGTTGATGGACACTGGAGCAACACATTCATCGATCAACATGCCACGGCCAAGTACAGCGTTGTCGAAACGAGTTACAACGTTGGTCGGCTTCTCGGGACGTCCTCAGACTCTGCCCTTCACTCGACCATTGAAAACGGAAATCACAAACACCGGACAGAAACTATATCATTCATATGTTCATGCAATGGACACACCCATCAACTTGATGGGCAGAGACATGTTGTCAGCATTGAGAGCCCAGATTCTGTGCGGCGAGAAGGGACTTACAGTGACATTTCCTGACGGACAGGTTCTGGAATGCTCCCAGCCTGTGACACCTCAGGGTCAGTGGTTGATGGCACCACTCCCCACAGTACCAGAAACGGCACGAATCTACTGGGCGAGATTGAAACCTGAGACTCCGTTTGGGGGAGGTGTCTACTCCACGTACCTCTTGTGGAAACCGTGGATCCAG
The DNA here is from genome assembly GCF_054491065.1 of Syngnathus leptorhynchus. Taxonomy (NCBI): domain Eukaryota; kingdom Metazoa; phylum Chordata; class Actinopteri; order Syngnathiformes; family Syngnathidae; genus Syngnathus; species Syngnathus leptorhynchus. The sequence goes on from NW_028232040.1 coordinate 46,428, forward strand.
GCATGGGCACCGTACCACCCCCCAGTGGATCCATTGCATTGCACTCTATATTATGATAGAGAATCAGATGAGATATATAGAGATGCGTTTGAAGAAATTGAGGGAGATGATTGGACATTACAATCACCATGCATCTTTGTGGGCCCCGAGGGGGTGGCAGCATATGTACAGTTGTCGCCGGAGCAAGAGCAATGGTATCGAATGAGTGAGGAAGGTTTGCCGCACGTGTCACTGGCTGTGTCGCCAGGCCATGAGCCCCGCCAATTGGGGCCCATGGTGAAACGATTAACACAACAACATGACTGGATGATGACTGAGATTCCAGATGTGTGGCATTCGGCCGCAACCAAAAGTTACAGGACAATGGCAAAAATGGTAGATGAGTCAGACCTTGAATTGGTCTTCCTGGACCGCCATCATGGGCGGGAACAGACGGACCATGAGTCTGCACAGGCGATGCTGGATCAAATGCCACAGACCTTGTGGTCACAGGGTCCATTTGATGTTGGTTTTTGTCATACGGTTCAGCCGATCCAATTGGAAGTTGATTGCTCCAGTCCGGTCCGCCGTCCTCAATATTGATGGCCGAAGGAAGCAGCCAAAGGTATGGAGGACACAGGGGCACAGTGTCTGCCAATGGTGGGCTTAAAGGTTGACCGCCTGGACAGGCAGGTCAAGAGAGGGAATGTGACAATGGCGGGAATTGGATCCAAGTCGGACTCAAAAGTGTCTGAACAACGACGACGACGATGCAAATGTTTAACTTTATTGACTATTTTCAGAAGTGATGGAGCGAAAGAAGAACGAGTGATGGTGTATCATTCCTGTAATGGAACGGTATGGTATGAAGCAGAGCAAGATGGTGGTAAGACGCTGAAGCCACAGACACAACAACCACTGCTAAATCTGAGGTATAAACAACCGATACAGGTGAAAGCTTGGGTGACAAATTTCAACTGGACTCAACAATGGCTTGATTTGTTAGATAAATTGGACAATTATCAACCACGGTACCAGGACTGGCCCTTGGTACGCCCACAGGAAAGAAAAAGCCAATTTTTTACGGCAATGTTGCACAACAAAATTTCACCTGCCTAAAGTTAAATGGGACTGGCCCTGGGATTGGAAATATCCAGGAGTCATGGTGTAATGAAAATGTGTCTTTGCCAGCAGGAATCCCTCTAGCTCGTGCTGATGTTTGGCTGTGGTGTGGAGCAAAAGTGTTGTACGATAGGCTTCCCTCCAATGCCTCAGGTAAGTGCGCCCTAGTAACGCTGATCATGCCAATTAGTGTGACAGCATTAGACGTGTCCAGAATAAATTGGGAAGGCGTTGGACGGTGGGGAAGAATCCCCTTCCTTTTGAGGAAGAAAAAGGACATGCAAGAATGGTTGAATGCAGGAGACCCCACGTACATAGATGCAAGTGGAGTTCCAAGAGGGGTCCCTGATGAATACAAATTGATGAATCAAGTGGCGGCAGGATGGGAGAGTATTTTCCTGCTCATTACAGTAAACAAAAATGTGGACCGGATTAATTATGTCCACTACAATGTCCAACGATTGGCGAACTTCACCACCTCGGCACTCCAGGCAGTGCATGAGCAATTAGCAGCCACGTCTCTTATGGCATTCCAAAATAGAATAGGTTTAGATATGGTGTTAGCGGAAAGAGGAGGAGTCTGTGGTATTTTTGGGGATCAGTGCTGTACTCTGATTCCCAACAATACGTCTCCTGACGGTCGGCTCACTAAGGCATTGGAGGGTCTGCGCACGCTAAGTAACAAAATGAAGGAGCACTCAGGTGTGGACACCAGTTGGTACTCTGACTGGTTAAACGTCTTTGGCAAATATAAAAGCTTGATTGCATCAGTACTGATTTCTATCGCTGTGTTTGCTGCTATTATGGTGTTATGCGGATGTTGCTGTATTCCATGTATCAGATCATTAACTGTTAAGACAATTGAACGCACGTTGGGGCCACTCCCTCCGGGTGGCCAGTACATGATGATCCCTCAGAAGGACCCCCAGGAGGCGGAGACAGCTGTGGCCCTCCGGGATGTGAGTATGTGAAGGTGGCCTCAGGGACCTGAGGCCATGAGGAGGGTATGAAATTTTGTGTTTAACAATAAAACAAGGTATTCGAGTGATGACCTCAGTGGTCTGAGGTCATGAGAGGGATTAAAGGAATATAAGAGTTTGATCTTAAAGTAGTTCATTAGCCATCTTGTGTATGAGAGTATGAAACTGTAAAGTGCTGAGTGTGTGACGGTGGAGACAAAACAAGATATGTGGGCAAGGATGTGCACGAATGAAATGTTCCAGATTAAACAATGACGCAGGAGCAGCAAGGAGTACAAGATGACCCAGGGGCAGCGGGTAGATAACAACTAGGGGACCCTGTATGGAAAACTACAACCAGAAGGAGCGAGCAAATGATTCTGCAGAAGAAGAAAGACCAATAAGAGCAAGCTAAAGTTAAATGCAGTGTACACATAGCCAATAGAATAATGACAGAATGCCTTTGTTTATGTGCCATTTGCATATTGTGTAGTATAATTAATGGCTGGGCAACTCGGAAGTAGAGTACGTCTGCTGGTGGGAACAGAGACGTACAGAGGTGTATTGAGAGGGACCCGAGACCCAGGTGATGTATTAGATTTGTGTGTTAGGAATAAATCCACTCGTGTGTGAAAATGCCGGCTTCCTGATACCTTTCTATTGCAGAACGAGCGCGCATATTGTTGGATGAGTGGCAGTTGGGTAAGGTCACAAATTGGAGTCAGATTAGTAACTCGAGTTCATGTTAAATTAGAAATATATTCCAACAATGATCAACTCGATACTCCCTAGCCCCCAACAGCCTTTTTTTTCATAACACTTTAACCAGAGTGACGGGAGAGCGGCATTTCAGAAAACGTGCTTATCTCGGCGAGAAAAAGCGATTTCGGCAATAAAATTTAAAACGCGTGTAAAACATAAACCAAACGATGAAATTGGTTATTTCTTCATGTATAATGATCAACTCGATACTCCCTAGCCCCCAACAGCCTTTTTTTTCATAACACTTTAACCAGAGTGACGGGAGAGCGGCATTTCAGAAAACGTGCTTATCTCGGCGAGAAAAAGCGATTTCGGCAATAAAATTTAAAACGCGTGTAAAACATAAACCAAATGATGAAATTGGTTATTTCTTCATGTATAATGATCAACTCGATACTTCCTAGCACCCAACAGCCTTTTTTTTCATAACACTTTAACCAGAGTGACGGGAGAGCGGCATTTCAGAAAACGTGCTTATCTCGGCGAGAAAAAGCGATTTCGGCAATAAAATTTAAAACGCGTGTAAAACATAAACCAAACGATGAAATTGGTTATTTCTTCATGTATAATGATCAACTCGATACTCCCTAGCCCCCAACAGCCTTTTTTTTCATAACACTTTAACCAGAGTGACGGGAGAGCGGCATTTCAGAAAACGTGCTTATCTCGGCGAGAAAAAGCGATTTCGGCAATAAAATTTAAAACGCGTGTAAAACATAAACCAAACGATGAAATTGGTTATTTCTTCATGTATAATGATCAACTCGATACTCCCTAGTCCCCAACAGCCTTTTTTTTCATAACACTTTAACCAGAGTGACGGGAGAGCGGCATTTCAGAAAACGTGCTTATCTCGGCGAGAAAAAGCGATTTCGGCAATAAAATTTAAAACGCGTGTAAAACATAAACCAAACGATGAAATTGGTTATTTCTTCATGTATAATGATCAACTCGATACTCCCTAGCCCCCAACAGCCTTTTTTTTCATAACACTTTAACCAGAGTGACGGGAGAGCGGCATTTCAGAAAACGTGCTTATCTCGGCGAGAAAAAGCGATTTCGGCAATAAAATTTAAAACGCGTGTAAAACATAAACCAAACGATGAAATTGGTTATTTCTTCATGTATAATGATCAACTCGATACTCCCTAGCCCCCAACAGCCTTTTTTTTCATAACACTTTAACCAGAGTGACGGGAGAGCGGCATTTCAGAAAACGTGCTTATCTCGGCGAGAAAAAGCGATTTCGGCAATAAAATTTAAAACGCGTGTAAAACATAAACCAAACGATGAAATTGGTTATTTCTTCATGTATAATGATCAACTCGATACTCCCTAGCCCCCAACAGCCTTTTTTTTCATAACACTTTAACCAGAGTGACGGGAGAGCGGCATTTCAGAAAACGTGCTTATCTCGGCGAGAAAAAGCCATTTCGGCAATAAAATTTAAAACGCGTGTAAAACATAAACCAAACGATGAAATTGGTTATTTCTTCATGTATAATGATCAACTCGATACTCCCTAGCCCCCAACAGCCTTTTTTTTCATAACACTTTAACCAGAGTGACGGGAGAGCGGCATTTCAGAAAACGTGCTTATCTCGGCGAGAAAAAGCGATTTCGGCAATAAAATTTAAAACGCGTGTAAAACATAAACCAAACGATGAAATTGGTTATTTCTTCATGTATAATGATCAACTCGATACTCCCTAGCCCCCAACAGCCTTTTTTTTCATAACACTTTAACCAGAGTGACGGGAGAGCGGCATTTCAGAAAACGTGCTTATCTCGGCGAGAAAAAGCCATTTCGGCAATAAAATTTAAAACGCGTGTAAAACATAAACCAAACGATGAAATTGGTTATTTCTTCATGTATAATGATCAACTCGATACTCCCTAGCCCCCAACAGCCTTTTTTTTCATAACACTTTAACCAGAGTGACGGGAGAGCGGGATTTCAGAAAACGTGCTTATCTCGGCGAGAAAAAGCGATTTCGGCAATAAAATTTAAAACGCGTGTAAAACATAAACCAAACGATGAAATTGGTTATTTCTTCATGTATAATGATCAACTCGATACTCCCTAGCCCCCAACAGCCTTTTTTTTCATAACACTTTAACCAGAGTGACGGGAGAGCGGCATTTCAGAAAACGTGCTTATCTCGGCGAGAAAAAGCGATTTCGGCCATAAAATTTAAAACGCGTGTAAAACATAAACCAAACGATGAAATTGGTTATTTCTTCATGTATAATGATCAACTCGATACTCCCTAGCTCCCAACAGCCTTTTTTTTCATAACACTTTAACCAGAGTGACGGGAGAGCGGCATTTCAGAAAACGTGCTTATCTCGGCGAGAAAAAGCGATTTCGGCAATAAAATTTAAAACGCGTGTAAAACATAAACCAAACGATGAAATTGGTTATTTATTCATGTATAATGATCAACTCGATACTCCTTAGCCCCCAACAGCCTTTTTTTTCATAACACTTTTACCAGAGTGACGGGAGAGCGGCATTTCAGAAAACGTGCTTATCTCGGCGAGAAAAAGCCATTTCGGCAATAAAATTTAAAACGCGTGTAAAACATAAACCAAACGATGAAATTGGTTATTTCTTCATGTATAATGATCAACTCGATACTCCCTAGCCCCCAACAGCCTTTTTTTTCACAACACTTTAACCAGAGTGACGGGAGAGCGGCATTTCAGAAAACGTGCTTATCTCGGCGAGAAAAAGCGATTTCGGCAATAAAATTTAAAACGCGTGTAAAACATAAACCAAACGATGAAATTGGTTATTTCTTCATGTATAATGATCAACTCGATACTCCCTAGCCCCCAACAGCCTTTTTTTTCATAACACTTTAACCAGAGTGACGGGAGAGCGGCATTTCAGAAAACGTGCTTATCTCGGCGAGAAAAAGCGATTTCGGCAATAAAATTTAAAACGCGTGTAAAACATAAACCAAACGATGAAATTGGTTATTTCTTCATGTATAATGATCAACTCGATACTCCCTAGCCCCCAACAGCCTTTTTTTTCATAACACTTTAACCAGAGTGACGGGAGAGCGGCATTTCAGAAAACGTGCTTATCTCGGCGAGAAAAAGCGATTTCGGCAATAAAATTTAAAACGCGTGTAAAACATAAACCAAACGATGAAATTGGTTATTTCTTCATGTATAATGATCAACTCGATACTCCCTAGCCCCCAACAGCCTTTTTTTTCATAACACTTTAACCAGAGTGACGGGAGAGCGGCATTTCAGAAAACGTGCTTATCTCGGCGAGAAAAAGCGATTTCGGCAATAAAATTTAAAACGCGTGTAAAACATAAACCAAACGATGAAATTGGTTATTTCTTCATGTATAATGATCAACTCGATACTCCCTAGCCCCCAACAGCCTTTTTTTTCATAACACTTTAACCAGAGTGACGGGAGAGCGGCATTTCAGAAAACGTGCTTATCTCGGCGAGAAAAAGCGATTTCGGCAATAAAATTTAAAACGCGTGTAAAACATAAACCAAACGATGAAATTGGTTATTTCTTCATGTATAATGATCAACTCGATACTCCCTAGCCCCCAACAGCCTTTTTTTTCATAACACTTTAACCAGAGTGACGGGAGAGCGGCATTTCAGAAAACGTGCTTATCTCGGCGAGAAAAAGCGATTTCGGCAATAAAATTTAAAACGCGTGTAAAACATAAACCAAACGATGAAATTGGTTATTTCTTCATGTATAATGATCAACTCGATACTCCCTAGCCCCCAACAGCCTTTTTTTTCATAACACTTTAACCAGAGTGACGGGAGAGCGGCATTTCAGAAAACGTGCTTATCTCGGCGAGAAAAAGCGATTTCGGCAATAAAATTTAAAACGCGTGTAAAACATAAACCAAACGATGAAATTGGTTATTTCTTCATGTATAATGATCAACTCGATACTCCCTAGCCCCCAACAGCCTTTTTTTTCATAACACTTTAACCAGAGTGACGGGAGAGCGGCATTTCAGAAAACGTGCTTATCTCGGCGAGAAAAAGCGATTTCGGCAATAAAATTTAAAACGCGTGTAAAACATAAACCAAACGATGAAATTGGTTATTTCTTCATGTATAATGATCAACTCGATACTCCCTAGCCCCCAACAGCCTTTTTTTTCATAACACTTTAACCAGAGTGACGGGAGAGCGGCATTTCAGAAAACGTGCTTATCTCGGCGAGAAAAAGCGATTTCGGCAATAAAATTTAAAACGCGTGTAAAACATAAACCAAACGATGAAATTGGTTATTTCTTCATGTATAATGATCAACTCGATACTCCCTAGCCCCCAACAGCCTTTTTTTTCATAACACTTTAACCAGAGTGACGGGAGAGCGGCATTTCAGAAAACGTGCTTATCTCGGCGAGAAAAAGCGATTTCGGCAATAAAATTTAAAACGCGTGTAAAACATAAACCAAACGATGAAATTGGTTATTTCTTCATGTATAATGATCAACTCGATACTCCCTAGCCCCCAACAGCCTTTTTTTTCACAACACTTTAACCAGAGTGACGGGAGAGCGGCATTTCAGAAAACGTGCTTATCTCGGCGAGAAAAAGCGATTTCGGCAATAAAATTTAAAACGCGTGTAAAACATAAACCAAACGATGAAATTGGTTATTTCTTCATGTATAATGATCAACTCGATACTCCCTAGCCCCCAACAGCCTTTTTTTTCATAACACTTTAACCAGAGTGACGGGAGAGCGGCATTTCAGAAAACGTGCTTATCTCGGCGAGAAAAAGCGATTTCGGCAATAAAATTTAAAACGCGTGTAAAACATAAACCAAACGATGAAATTGGTTATTTCTTCATGTATAATGATCAACTCGATACTCCCTAGCCCCCAACAGCCTTTTTTTTCATAACACTTTAACCAGAGTGACGGGAGAGCGGCATTTCAGAAAACGTGCTTATCTCGGCGAGAAAAAGCGATTTCGGCAATAAAATTTAAAACGCGTGTAAAACATAAACCAAACGATGAAATTGGTTATTTCTTCATGTATAATGATCAACTCGATACTCCCTAGCCCCCAACAGCCTTTTTTTTCATAACACTTTAACCAGAGTGACGGGAGAGCGGCATTTCAGAAAACGTGCTTATCTCGGCGAGAAAAAGCGATTTCGGCAATAAAATTTAAAACGCGTGTAAAACATAAACCAAACGATGAAATTGGTTATTTCTTCATGTATAATGATCAACTCGATACTCCCTAGCCCCCAACAGCCTTTTTTTTCATAACACTTTAACCAGAGTGACGGGAGAGCGGCATTTCAGAAAACGTGCTTATCTCGGCGAGAAAAAGCGATTTCGGCAATAAAATTTAAAACGCGTGTAAAACATAAACCAAACGATGAAATTGGTTATTTCTTCATGTATAATGATCAACTCGATACTCCCTAGCCCCCAACAGCCTTTTTTTTCATAACACTTTAACCAGAGTGACGGGAGAGCGGCATTTCAGAAAACGTGCTTATCTCGGCGAGAAAAAGCGATTTCGGCAATAAAATTTAAAACGCGTGTAAAACATAAACCAAACGATGAAATTGGTTATTTCTTCATGTATAATGATCAACTCGATACTCCCTAGCCCCCAACAGCCTTTTTTTTCATAACACTTTAACCAGAGTGACGGGAGAGCGGCATTTCAGAAAACGTGCTTATCTCGGCGAGAAAAAGCGATTTCGGCAATAAAATTTAAAACGCGTGTAAAACATAAACCAAACGATGAAATTGGTTATTTCTTCATGTATAATGATCAACTCGATACTCCCTAGCCCCCAACAGCCTTTTTTTTCATAACACTTTAACCAGAGTGACGGGAGAGCGGCATTTCAGAAAACGTGCTTATCTCGGCGAGAAAAAGCGATTTCGGCAATAAAATTTAAAACGCGTGTAAAACATAAACCAAACGATGAAATTGGTTATTTCTTCATGTATAATGATCAACTCGATACTCCCTAGCCCCCAACAGCCTTTTTTTTCATAACACTTTAACCAGAGTGACGGGAGAGCGGCATTTCAGAAAACGTGCTTATCTCGGCGAGAAAAAGCGATTTCGGCAATAAAATTTAAAACGCGTGTAAAACATAAACCAAACGATGAAATTGGTTATTTCTTCATGTATAATGATCAACTCGATACTCCCTAGCCCCCAACAGCCTTTTTTTTCATAACACTTTAACCAGAGTGACGGGAGAGCGGCATTTCAGAAAACGTGCTTATCTCGGCGAGAAAAAGCGATTTCGGCAATAAAATTTAAAACGCGTGTAAAACATAAACCAAACGATGAAATTGGTTATTTCTTCATGTATAATGATCAACTCGATACTCCCTAGCCCCCAACAGCCTTTTTTTTCATAACACTTTAACCAGAGTGACGGGAGAGCGGCATTTCAGAAAACGTGCTTATCTCGGCGAGAAAAAGCGATTTCGGCAATAAAATTTAAAACGCGTGTAAAACATAAACCAAACGATGAAATTGGTTATTTCTTCATGTATAATGATCAACTCGATACTCCCTAGCCCCCAACAGCCTTTTTTTTCATAACACTTTAACCAGAGTGACGGGAGAGCGGCATTTCAGAAAACGTGCTTATCTCGGCGAGAAAAAGCGATTTCGGCAATAAAATTTAAAACGCGTGTAAAACATAAACCAAACGATGAAATTGGTTATTTCTTCATGTATAATGATCAACTCGATACTCCCTAGCCCCCAACAGCCTTTTTTTTCATAACACTTTAACCAGAGTGACGGGAGAGCGGCATTTCAGAAAACGTGCTTATCTCGGCGAGAAAAAGCGATTTCGGCAATAAAATTTAAAACGCGTGTAAAACATAAACCAAACGATGAAATTGGTTATTTCTTCATGTATAATGATCAACTCGATACTCCCTAGCCCCCAACAGCCTTTTTTTTCATAACACTTTAACCAGAGTGACGGGAGAGCGGCATTTCAGAAAACGTGCTTATCTCGGCGAGAAAAAGCGATTTCGGCAATAAAATTTAAAACGCGTGTAAAACATAAACCAAACGATGAAATTGGTTATTTCTTCATGTATAATGATCAACTCGATACTCCCTAGCCCCCAACAGCCTTTTTTTTCATAACACTTTAACCAGAGTGACGGGAGAGCGGCATTTCAGAAAACGTGCTTATCTCGGCGAGAAAAAGCGATTTCGGCAATAAAATTTAAAACGCGTGTAAAACATAAACCAAACGATGAAATTGGTTATTTCTTCATGTATAATGATCAACTCGATACTCCCTAGCCCCCAACAGCCTTTTTTTTCATAACACTTTAACCAGAGTGACGGGAGAGCGGCATTTCAGAAAACGTGCTTATCTCGGCGAGAAAAAGCGATTTCGGCAATAAAATTTAAAACGCGTGTAAAACATAAACCAAACGATGAAATTGGTTATTTCTTCATGTATAATGATCAACTCGATACTCCCTAGCCCCCAACAGCCTTTTTTTTCATAACACTTTAACCAGAGTGACGGGAGAGCGGCATTTCAGAAAACGTGCTTATCTCGGCGAGAAAAAGCGATTTCGGCAATAAAATTTAAAACGCGTGTAAAACATAAACCAAACGATGAAATTGGTTATTTCTTCATGTATAATGATCAACTCGATACTCCCTAGCCCCCAACAGCCTTTTTTTTCATAACACTTTAACCAGAGTGACGGGAGAGCGGCATTTCAGAAAACGTGCTTATCTCGGCGAGAAAAAGCGATTTCGGCAATAAAATTTAAAACGCGTGTAAAACATAAACCAAACGATGAAATTGGTTATTTCTTCATGTATAATGATCAACTCGATACTCCCTAGCCCCCAACAGCCTTTTTTTTCATAACACTTTAACCAGAGTGACGGGAGAGCGGCATTTCAGAAAACGTGCTTATCTCGGCGAGAAAAAGCGATTTCGGCAATAAAATTTAAAACGCGTGTAAAACATAAACCAAACGATGAAATTGGTTATTTCTTCATGTATAATGATCAACTCGATACTCCCTAGCCCCCAACAGCCTTTTTTTTCATAACACTTTAACCAGAGTGACGGGAGAGCGGCATTTCAGAAAACGTGCTTATCTCGGCGAGAAAAAGCGATTTCGGCAATAAAATTTAAAACGCGTGTAAAACATAAACCAAACGATGAAATTGGTTATTTCTTCATGTATAATGATCAACTCGATACTCCCTAGCCCCCAACAGCCTTTTTTTTCATAACACTTTAACCAGAGTGACGGGAGAGCGGCATTTCAGAAAACGTGCTTATCTCGGCGAGAAAAAGCGATTTCGGCAATAAAATTTAAAACGCGTGTAAAACATAAACCAAACGATGAAATTGGTTATTTCTTCATGTATAATGATCAACTCGATACTCCCTAGCCCCCAACAGCCTTTTTTTTCATAACACTTTAACCAGAGTGACGGGAGAGCGGCATTTCAGAAAACGTGCTTATCTCGGCGAGAAAAAGCGATTTCGGCAATAAAATTTAAAACGCGTGTAAAACATAAACCAAACGATGAAATTGGTTATTTCTTCATGTATAATGATCAACTCGATACTCCCTAGCCCCCAACAGCCTTTTTTTTCATAACACTTTAACCAGAGTGACGGGAGAGCGGCATTTCAGAAAACGTGCTTATCTCGGCGAGAAAAAGCGATTTCGGCAATAAAATTTAAAACGCGTGTAAAACATAAACCAAACGATGAAATTGGTTATTTCTTCATGTATAATGATCAACTCGATACTCCCTAGCCCCCAACAGCCTTTTTTTTCATAACACTTTAACCAGAGTGACGGGAGAGCGGCATTTCAGAAAACGTGCTTATCTCGGCGAGAAAAAGCGATTTCGGCAATAAAATTTAAAACGCGTGTAAAACATAAACCAAACGATGAAATTGGTTATTTCTTCATGTATAATGATCAACTCGATACTCCCTAGCCCCCAACAGCCTTTTTTTTCATAACACTTTAACCAGAGTGACGGGAGAGCGGCATTTCAGAAAACGTGCTTATCTCGGCGAGAAAAAGCGATTTCGGCAATAAAATTTAAAACGCGTGTAAAACATAAACCAAACGATGAAATTGGTTATTTCTTCATGTATAATGATCAACTCGATACTCCCTAGCCCCCAACAGCCTTTTTTTTCATAACACTTTAACCAGAGTGACGGGAGAGCGGCATTTCAGAAAACGTGCTTATCTCGGCGAGAAAAAGCGATTTCGGCAATAAAATTTAAAACGCGTGTAAAACATAAACCAAACGATGAAATTGGTTATTTCTTCATGTATAATGATCAACTCGATACTCCCTAGCCCCCAACAGCCTTTTTTTTCATAACACTTTAACCAGAGTGACGGGAGAGCGGCATTTCAGAAAACGTGCTTATCTCGGCGAGAAAAAGCGATTTCGGCAATAAAATTTAAAACGCGTGTAAAACATAAACCAAACGATGAAATTGGTTATTTCTTCATGTATAATGATCAACTCGATACTCCCTAGCCCCCAACAGCCTTTTTTTTCATAACACTTTAACCAGAGTGACGGGAGAGCGGCATTTCAGAAAACGTGCTTATCTCGGCGAGAAAAAGCGATTTCGGCAATAAAATTTAAAACGCGTGTAAAACATAAACCAAACGATGAAATTGGTTATTTCTTCATGTATAATGATCAACTCGATACTCCCTAGCCCCCAACAGCCTTTTTTTTCATAACACTTTAACCAGAGTGACGGGAGAGCGGCATTTCAGAAAACGTGCTTATCTCGGCGAGAAAAAGCGATTTCGGCAATAAAATTTAAAACGCGTGTAAAACATAAACCAAACGATGAAATTGGTTATTTCTTCATGTATAATGATCAACTCGATACTCGCTAGCCCCCAACAGCCTTTTTTTTCATAACACTTTAACCAGAGTGACGGGAGAGCGGCATTTCAGAAAACGTGCTTATCTCGGCGAGAAAAAGCGATTTCGGCAATAAAATTTAAAACGCGTGTAAAACATAAACCAAACGATGAAATTGGTTATTTCTTCATGTATAATGATCAACTCCGATACTCCCTAGCCCCCAACAGCCTTTTTTTTCATAACACTTTAACCAGAGTGACGGGAGAGCGGCATTTCAGAAAACGTGCTTATCTCGGCGAGAAAAAGCGATTTCGGCAATAAAATTTAAAACGCGTGTAAAACATAAACCAAACGATGAAATTGGTTATTTCTTCATGTATAATGATCAACTCGATACTCCCTAGCCCCCAACAGCCTTTTTTTTCATAACACTTTAACCAGAGTGACGGGAGAGCGGCATTTCAGAAAACGTGCTTATCTCGGCGAGAAAAAGCGATTTCGGCAATAAAATTTAAAACGCGTGTAAAACATAAACCAAACGATGAAATTGGTTATTTCTTCATGTATAATGATCAACTCGATACTCCCTAGCCCCCAACAGCCTTTTTTTTCATAACACTTTAACCAGAGTGACGGGAGAGCGGCATTTCAGAAAACGTTCTTATCTCGGCGAGAAAAAGCGATTTCGGCAATAAAATTTAAAACGCGTGTAAAACATAAACCAAACGATGAAATTGGTTATTTCTTCATGTATAATGATCAACTCGATACTCCCTAGCCCCCAACAGCCTTTTTTTTCATAACACTTTAACCAGAGTGACGGGAGAGCGGCATTTCAGAAAACGTGCTTATCTCGGCGAGAAAAAGCGATTTCGGCAATAAAATTTAAAACGCGTGTAAAACATAAACCAAACGATGAAATTGGTTATTTCTTCATGTATAATGATCAACTCGATACTCCCTAGCCCCCAACAGCCTTTTTTTTCATAACACTTTAACCAGAGTGACGGGAGAGCGGCATTTCAGAAAACGTGCTTATCTCGGCGAGAAAAAGCGATTTCGGCAATAAAATTTAAAACGCGTGTAAAACATAAACCAAACGATGAAATTGGTTATTTCTTCATGTATAATGATCAACTCGATACTCCCTAGCCCCCAACAGCCTTTTTTTTCATAACACTTTAACCAGAGTGACGGGAGAGCGGCATTTCAGAAAACGTGCTTATCTCGACGAGAAAAAGCGATTTCGGCAATAAAATTTAAAACGCGTGTAAAACATAAACCAAACGATGGAATTGGTTATTTCTTCATGTATAATGATCAACTCGATACTCCCTAGCCCCCAACAGCCTTTTTTTTCATAACACTTTAACCAGAGTGACGGGAGAGCGGCATTTCAGAAAACGTGCTTATCTCGGCGAGAAAAAGCGATTTCGGCAATAAAATTTAAAACGCGTGTAAAACATAAACCAAACGATGAAATTGGTTATTTCTTCATGTATAATGATCAACTCGATACTCCCTAGCCCCCAACAGCCTTTTTTTTCATAACACTTTAACCAGAGTGACGGGAGAGCGGCATTTCAGAAAACGTGCTTATCTCGGCGAGAAAAAGTGATTTCGGCAATAAAATTTAAAACGCGTGTAAAACATAAACCAAACGATGAAATTGGTTATTTCTTCATGTATAATGATCAACTCGATACTCCCTAGCCCCCAACAGCCTTTTTTTTCATAACACTTTAACCAGAGTGACGGGAGAGCGGCATTTCAGAAAACGTGCTTATCTCGGCGAGAAAAAGCGATTTCGGCAATAAAATTTAAAACGCGTGTAAAACATAAACCAAACGATGAAATTGGTTATTTCTTCATGTATAATGATCAACTCGATACTCCCTAGCCCCCAACAGCCTTTTTTTTCATAACACTTTAACCAGAGTGACGGGAGAGCGGCATTTCAGAAAACGTGCTTATCTCGGCGAGAAAAAGCGATTTCGGCAATAAAATTTAAAACGCGTGTAAAACATAAACCAAACGATGAAATTGGTTATTTCTTCATGTATAATGATCAACTCGATACTCCCTAGCCCCCAACAGCCTTTTTTTTCATAACACTTTAACCAGAGTGACGGGAGAGCGGCATTTCAGAAAACGTGCTTATCTCGGCGAGAAAAAGCGATTTCGGCAATAAAATTTAAAACGCGTGTAAAACATAAACCAAACGATGAAATTGGTTATTTCTTCATGTATAATGATCAACTCGATACTCCCTAGCCCCCAACAGCCTTTTTTTTCATAACACTTTAACCAGAGTGACGGGAGAGCGGCATTTCAGAAAACGTGCTTATCTCGGCGAGTAAAAGCGATTTCGGCAATAAAATTTAAAACGCGTGTAAAACATAAACCAAACGATGAAATTGGTTATTTCTTCATGTATAATGATCAACTCGATACTCCCTAGCCCCCAACAGCCTTTTTTTTCATAACACTTTAACCAGAGTGACGGGAGAGCGGCATTTCAGAAAACGTGCTTATCTCGGTGAGAAAAAGCGATTTCGGCAATAAAATTTAAAACGCGTGTAAAACATAAACCAAACGATGAAATTGGTTATTTCTTCATGTATAATGATCAACTCGAGTCGAGCTCCAGGGAGAGAGGCTGATTTTTCGCTTTTTGAGGCCGACCGACGAACCGGCGCGGGGCGGACTCAAAAGCCCGCAGAGCCGTAGGCACTTAGAAAAGTTTCGCCTTTGGCTGTGAGCTCCAGGGGGAGAGGCTGGTTTTGCGTTATTTTAGGCCGGCTGGAGAACCGGCGCGGGTCGGACGCACAATCCCCGCAGAGCCGTGGGCACTTAGAAAATTTTTGCCAAGTTGGCTCTGAGCGCCTGGTACCTAATATGGAAGTATAGAGGCCGACTTTCGGGCAAGATCACGCCGCGTTTGGCTTCCAGGACCCCGGCTAAGCAATTTTACCGGGCCGCCCGGTTCTTTTTTTGAACCAGCCCGGTTCTTTTTACACTTCCAGCTGGAGCTCAGCAGCGGCTTTTTGCGCAAGATCACGCCGGGTTAGGCTTGTAGGACCTCGGCTAAGCAATTCTACCGGGCCGCCCGGTTTTTTTTTTTGAACCAGCCCGGTTCTTTTTACACTTCCAGCTGGAGCCCACGAGCGGCTTTTTGGACAAGATCACGCCGTGTTAGGCTTCCAGAGCCCCGGCTAAGCAATTTTACCGGCCCGCCCGGTTCTTTTTTTTAACCAGCCCGGTTCTTTTTACACTTCCAGCTGGAGCTCAGCAGCGGGTTTTTGGACAAGATCACGCCGTGTTAGGCTTCCAGAGCCCCGGCTAAGCAATTTTACAGGGTCGCCCGGTTCTTTTTTTTAACCAGCCCGGTTTTTTTTACACTTCCAGCTGGAGCTCAGCAGCGGCTTTTTGCACAGTATCACGCCGGGTTAGGCTTCCAGAGCCCCGGCTAAGCAATTTTACCGGGCCGCCCGGTTCTTTTTTTTAACCAGCCCGGTTCTTTTTACACTTCCAGCTGGAGCTCAGCAGCGGCTTTTTGGACAAGATCACGCCGTGTTAGGCTTCCAGAGCCCCGGCTAAGCAATTTTACCGGGTCGCCCGGTTCTTTTTTTTAACCAGCCCGGTTCTTTTTACACTTCCAGCTGGAGCTCAGCAGCGGCTTTTTGGACAAGATCACGCCGTGTTAGGCTTCCAGAGCCCCGGCTAAGCAATTTTACCGGGTCGCCCGGTTCTTTTTTTAACCAGCCCGGTTCTTTTTACACTTCCAGCTGGAGCTCAGCATCGTGTAAAACATAAACCAAACGATGAAATTGGTTATTTCTTCATGTATAATGATCAACTCGATACTCCCTAGCCCCCAACAGCCTTTTTTTTCATAACACTTTAACCAGAGTGACGGGAGAGCGGCATTTCAGAAAACGTGCTTATCTCGGCGAGAAAAAGCGATTTCGGCAATAAAATTTAAAACGCGTGTAAAACATAAACCAAACGATGAAATTGGTTATTTCTTCATGTAAAATGATCAACTCGATACTCCCTAGCCCCCAACAGCCTTTTTTTTCATAACACTTTAACCAGAGTGACGGGAGAGCGGCATTTCAGAAAACGTGCTTATCTCGGCGAGAAAAAGCGATTTCGGCAATAAAATTTAAAACGCGTGTAAAACATAAACCAAACGATGAAATTGGTTATTTCTTCATGTATAATGATCAACTCGATACTCCCTAGCCCCCAACAGCCTTTTTTTTCATAACACTTTAACCAGAGTGACGGGAGAGCGGCATTTCAGAAAACGTGCTTATCTCGGCGAGAAAAAGCGATTTCGGCAATAAAATTCAAAACGCGTGTAAAACATAAACCAAACGATGAAATTGGTTATTTCTTCATGTATAATGATCAACTCGATACTCCCTAGCCCCCAACAGCCTTTTTTTTCATAACACTTTAACCAGAGTGACGGGAGAGCGGCATTTCAGAAAACGTGCTTATCTCGGCGAGAAAAAGCGATTTCGGCAATAAAATTTAAAACGCGTGTAAAACATAAACCAAACGATGAAATTGGTTATTTCTTCATGTATAATGATCAACTCGATACTCCCTAGCCCCCAACAGCCTTTTTTTTCATAACACTTTAACCAGAGTGACGGGAGAGCGGCATTTCAGAAAACGTGCTTATCTCGGCGAGAAAAAGCGATTTCGGCAATACAATTTAAAACGCGTGTAAAACATAAACCAAACGATGAAATTGGTTATTTCTTCATGTATAATGATCAACTCGATACTCCCTAGCCCCCAACAGCCTTTTTTTTCATAACACTTTAACCAGAGTGACGGGAGAGCGGCATTTCAGAAAACGTGCTTATCTCGGCGAGAAAAAGCGATTTCGGCAATAAAATTTAAAACGCGTGTAAAACATAAACCAAACGATGAAATTGGTTATTTCTTCATGTATAATGATCAACTCGATACTCCCTAGCCCCCAACAGCCTTTTTTTTCATAACACTTTAACCAGAGTGACGGGAGAGCGGCATTTCAGAAAACGTGCTTATCTCGGCGAGAAAAAGCGATTTCGGCAATAAAATTTAAAACGCGTGTAAAACATAAACCAAACGATGGAATTGGTTATTTCTTCATGTATAATGATCAACTCGATACTCCCTAGCCCCCAACAGCCTTTTTTTTCATAACACTTTAACCAGAGTGACGGGAGAGCGGCATTTCAGAAAACGTGCTTATCTCGGCGAGAAAAAGCGATTTCGGCAATAAAATTTAAAACGCGTGTAAAACATAAACCAAACGATGAAATTGGTTATTTCTTCATGTATAATGATCAACTCGATACTCCCTAGCCCCCAACAGCCTTTTTTTTTTCATAACACTTTAACCAGAGTGACGGGAGAGCGGCATTTCAGAAAACGTGCTTATCTCGGCGAGAAAAAGCGATTTCGGCAATAAAATTTAAAACGCGTGTAAAACATAAACCAAACGATGAAATTGGTTATTTCTTCATGTATAATGATCAACTCGATACTCCCTAGCCCCCAACAGCCTTTTTTTTTCATAACACTTTAACCAGAGTGACGGGAGAGCGGCATTTCAGAAAACGTGCTTATCTCGGCGAGAAAAAGCGATTTCGGCAATAAAATTTAAAACGCGTGTAAAACATAAACCAAACGATGAAATTGGTTATTTCTTCATGTATAATGATCAACTCGATACTCCCTAGCCCCCAACAGCCTTTTTTTTCATAACACTTTAACCAGAGTGACGGGAGAGCGGCATTTCAGAAAACGTGCTTATCTCGGCGAGAAAAAGCGATTTCGGCAATAAAATTTAAAACGCGTGTAAAACATAAACCAAACGATGAAATTGGTTATTTCTTCATGTATAATGATCAACTCGATACTCCCTAGCCCCCAACAGCCTTTTTTTTCATAACACTTTAACCAGAGTGACGGGAGAGCGGCATTTCAGAAAACGTGCTTATCTCGGCGAGAAAAAGCGATTTCGGCAATAAAATTTAAAACGCGTGTAAAACATAAACCAAACGATGAAATTGGTTATTTCTTCATGTATAATGATCAACTCGATACTCCCTAGCCCCCAACAGCCTTTTTTTTCATAACACTTTAACCAGAGTGACGGGAGAGCGGCATTTCAGAAAACGTGCTTATCTCGGCGAGAAAAAGCGATTTCGGCAATAAAATTTAAAACGCGTGTAAAACATAAACCAAACGATGAAATTGGTTATTTCTTCATGTATAATGATCAACTCGATACTCCCTAGCCCCCAACAGCCTTTTTTTTCATAACACTTTAACCAGAGTGACGGGAGAGCGGCATTTCAGAAAACGTGCTTATCTCGGCGAGAAAAAGCGATTTCGGCAATAAAATTTAAAACGCGTGTAAAACATAAACCAAACGATGAAATTGGTTATTTCTTCATGTATAATGATCAACTCGATACTCCCTAGCCCCCAACAGCCTTTTTTTTCATAACACTTTAACCAGAGTGACGGGAGAGCGGCATTTCAGAAAACGTGCTTATCTCGGCGAGAAAAAGCGATTTCGGCAATAAAATTTAAAACGCGTGTAAAACATAAACCAAACGATGAAATTGGTTATTTCTTCATGTATAATGATCAACTCGATACTCCCTAGCCCCCAACAGCCTTTTTTTTCATAACACTTTAACCAGAGTGACGGGAGAGCGGCATTTCAGAAAACGTGCTTATCTCGGCGAGAAAAAGCGATTTCGGCAATAAAATTTAAAACGCGTGTAAAACATAAACCAAACGATGAAATTGGTTATTTCTTCATGTATAATGATCAACTCGAGTCGAGCTCCAGGGAAAGAGGCTGATTTTTCGCTTTTTGAGGCCGACCGACGAACCGGCGCGGGGCGGACTCAAAAGCCCGCAGAGCCGTAGGCACTTAGAAAAGTTTCGCCTTTGGCTGTGAGCTCCAGGGGGAGAGGCTGGTTTTGCGTTATTTTAGGCCGGCTGGAGAACCGGCGCGGGTCGGACGCACAATCCCCGCAGAGCCGTGGGCACTTAGAAAATTTTTGCCAAGTTGGCTCTGAGCGCCTGGTACCTAATATGGAAGTATAGAGGCCGACTTTCGGGCAAGATCACGCCGCGTTTGGCTTCCAGGACCCCGGCTAAGCAATTTTACCGGGCCGCCCGGTTCTTTTTTTGAACCAGCCCGGTTCTTTTTACACTTCCAGCTGGAGCTCAGCAGCGGCTTTTTGCGCAATATCACGCCGGGTTAGGCTTGTAGGACCTCGGCTAAGCAATTCTACCGGGCCGCCCGGTTTTTTTTTTTGAACCAGCCCGGTTCTTTTTACACTTCCAGCTGGAGCCCACGAGCGGCTTTTTGGACAAGATCACGCCGTGTTAGGCTTCCAGAGCCCCGGCTAAGCAATTTTACCGGCCCGCCCGGTTCTTTTTTTTAACCAGCCCGGTTCTTTTTACACTTCCAGCTGGAGCTCAGCAGCGGGTTTTTGGACAAGATCACGCCGTGTTAGGCTTCCAGAGCCCCGGCTAAGCAATTTTACAGGGTCGCCCGGTTCTTTTTTTTAACCAGCCCGGTTTTTTTTACACTTCCAGCTGGAGCTCAGCAGCGGCTTTTTGCACAGTATCACGCCGGGTTAGGCTTCCAGAGCCCCGGCTAAGCAATTTTACCGGGCCGCCCGGTTCTTTTTTTTAACCAGCCCGGTTCTTTTTACACTTCCAGCTGGAGCTCAGCAGCGGCTTTTTGGACAAGATCACGCCGTGTTAGGCTTCCAGAGCCCCGGCTAAGCAATTTTACCGGGTCGCCCGGTTCTTTTTTTTAACCAGCCCGGTTCTTTTTACACTTCCAGCTGGAGCTCAGCAGCGGCTTTTTGGACAAGATCACGCCGTGTTAGGCTTCCAGAGCCCCGGCTAAGCAATTTTACCGGGTCGCCCGGTTCTTTTTTTAACCAGCCCGGTTCTTTTTACACTTCCAGCTGGAGCTCAGCATCGTGTAAAACATAAACCAAACGATGAAATTGGTTATTTCTTCATGTATAATGATCAACTCGATACTCCCTAGCCCCCAACAGCCTTTTTTTTCATAACACTTTAACCAGAGTGACGGGAGAGCGGCATTTCAGAAAACGTGCTTATCTCGGCGAGAAAAAGCGATTTCGGCAATAAAATTTAAAACGCGTGTAAAACATAAACCAAACGATGAAATTGGTTATTTCTTCATGTAAAATGATCAACTCGATACTCCCTAGCCCCCAACAGCCTTTTTTTTCATAACACTTTAACCAGAGTGACGGGAGAGCGGCATTTCAGAAAACGTGCTTATCTCGGCGAGAAAAAGCGATTTCGGCAATAAAATTTAAAACGCGTGTAAAACATAAACCAAACGATGAAATTGGTTATTTCTTCATGTATAATGATCAACTCGATACTCCCTAGCCCCCAACAGCCTTTTTTTTCATAACACTTTAACCAGAGTGACGGGAGAGCGGCATTTCAGAAAACGTGCTTATCTCGGCGAGAAAAAGCGATTTCGGCAATAAAATTCAAAACGCGTGTAAAACATAAACCAAACGATGAAATTGGTTATTTCTTCATGTATAATGATCAACTCGATACTCCCTAGCCCCCAACAGCCTTTTTTTTCATAACACTTTAACCAGAGTGACGGGAGAGCGGCATTTCAGAAAACGTGCTTATCTCGGCGAGAAAAAGCGATTTCGGCAATAAAATTTAAAACGCGTGTAAAACATAAACCAAACGATGAAATTGGTTATTTCTTCATGTATAATGATCAACTCGATACTCCCTAGCCCCCAACAGCCTTTTTTTTCATAACACTTTAACCAGAGTGACGGGAGAGCGGCATTTCAGAAAACGTGCTTATCTCGGCGAGAAAAAGCGATTTCGGCAATAAAATTTAAAACGCGTGTAAAACATAAACCAAACGATGAAATTGGTTATTTCTTCATGTATAATGATCAACTCGATACTCCCTAGCCCCCAACAGCCTTTTTTTTCATAACACTTTAACCAGAGTGACGGGATAGCGGCATTTCAGAAAACGTGCTTATCTCGGCGAGAAAAAGCGATTTCGGCAATAAAATTTAAAACGCGTGTAAAACATAAACCAAACGATGAAATTGGTTATTTCTTCATGTATAATGATCAACTCGATACTCCCTAGCCCCCAACAGCCTTTTTTTTCATAACACTTTAACCAGAGTGACGGGAGAGCGGCATTTCAGAAAACGTGCTTATCTCGGCGAGAAAAAGCGATTTCGGCAATAAAATTTAAAACGCGTGTAAAACATAAACCAAACGATGGAATTGGTTATTTCTTCATGTATAATGATCAACTCGATACTCCCTAGCCCCCAACAGCCTTTTTTTTCATAACACTTTAACCAGAGTGACGGGAGAGCGGCATTTCAGAAAACGTGCTTATCTCGGCGAGAAAAAGCGATTTCGGCAATAAAATTTAAAACGCGTGTAAAACATAAACCAAACGATGGAATTGGTTATTTCTTCATGTATAATGATCAACTCGATACTCCCTAGCCCCCAACAGCCTTTTTTTTCATAACACTTTAACCAGAGTGACGGGAGAGCGGCATTTCAGAAAACGTGCTTATCTCGGCGAGAAAAAGCGATTTCGGCAATAAAATTTAAAACGCGTGTAAAACATAAACCAAACGATGAAATTGGTTATTTCTTCATGTATAATGATCAACTCGATACTCCCTAGCCCCCAACAGCCTTTTTTTTTCATAACACTTTAACCAGAGTGACGGGAGAGCGGCATTTCAGAAAACGTGCTTATCTCGGCGAGAAAAAGCGATTTCGGCAATAAAATTTAAAACGCGTGTAAAACATAAACCAAACGATGAAATTGGTTATTTCTTCATGTATAATGATCAACTCGATACTCCCTAGCCCCCAACAGCCTTTTTTTTTCATAACACTTTAACCAGAGTGACGGGAGAGCGGCATTTCAGAAAACGTGCTTATCTCGGCGAGAAAAAGCGATTTCGGCAATAAAATTTAAAACGCGTGTAAAACATAAACCAAACGATGAAATTGGTTATTTCTTCATGTATAATGATCAACTCGATACTCCCTAGCCCCCAACAGCCTTTTTTTTCATAACACTTTAACCAGAGTGACGGGAGAGCGGCATTTCAGAAAACGTGCTTATCTCGGCGAGAAAAAGCGATTTCGGCAATAAAATTTAAAACGCGTGTAAAACATAAACCAAACGATGAAATTGGTTATTTCTTCATGTATAATGATCAACTCGATACTCCCTAGCCCCCAACAGCCTTTTTTTTCATAACACTTTAACCAGAGTGACGGGAGAGCGGCATTTCAGAAAACGTGCTTATCTCGGCGAGAAAAAGCGATTTCGGCAATAAAATTTAAAACGCGTGTAAAACATAAACCAAACGATGAAATTGGTTATTTCTTCATGTATAATGATCAACTCGATACTCCCTAGCCCCCAACAGCCTTTTTTTTCATAACACTTTAACCAGAGTGACGGGAGAGCGGCATTTCAGAAAACGTGCTTATCTCGGCGAGAAAAAGCGATTTCGGCAATAAAATTTAAAACGCGTGTAAAACATAAACCAAACGATGAAATTGGTTATTTCTTCATGTATAATGATCAACTCGATACTCCCTAGCCCCCAACAGCCTTTTTTTTCATAACACTTTAACCAGAGTGACGGGAGAGCGGCATTTCAGAAAACGTGCTTATCTCGGCGAGAAAAAGCGATTTCGGCAATAAAATTTAAAACGCGTGTAAAACATAAACCAAACGATGAAATTGGTTATTTCTTCATGTATAATGATCAACTCGATACTCCCTAGCCCCCAACAGCCTTTTTTTTCATAACACTTTAACCAGAGTGACGGGAGAGCGGCATTTCAGAAAACGTGCTTATCTCGGCGAGAAAAAGCGATTTCGGCAATAAAATTCAAAACGCGTGTAAAACATAAACCAAACGATGAAATTGGTTATTTCTTCATGTATAATGATCAACTCGATACTCCCTAGCCCCCAACAGCCTTTTTTTTCATAACACTTTAACCAGAGTGACGGGAGAGCGGCATTTCAGAAAACGTGCTTATCTCGGCGAGAAAAAGCGATTTCGGCAATAAAATTTAAAACGCGTGTAAAACATAAACCAAACGATGAAATTGGTTATTTCTTCATGTATAATGATCAACTCGATACTCCCTAGCCCCCAACAGCCTTTTTTTTCATAACACTTTAACCAGAGTGACGGGAGAGCGGCATTTCAGAAAACGTGCTTATCTCGGCGAGAAAAAGCGATTTCGGCAATAAAATTTAAAACGCGTGTAAAACATAAACCAAACGATGAAATTGGTTATTTCTTCATGTATAATGATCAACTCGATACTCCCTAGCCCCCAACAGCCTTTTTTTTCATAACACTTTAACCAGAGTGACGGGAGAGCGGCATTTCAGAAAACGTGCTTATCTCGGCGAGAAAAAGCGATTTCGGCAATAAAATTTAAAACGCGTGTAAAACATAAACCAAACGATGAAATTGGTTATTTCTTCATGTATAATGATCAACTCGATACTCCCTAGCCCCCAACAGCCTTTTTTTTCATAACACTTTAACCAGAGTGACGGGAGAGCGGCATTTCAGAAAACGTGCTTATCTCGGCGAGAAAAAGCGATTTCGGCAATAAAATTTAAAACGCGTGTAAAACATAAACCAAACGATGAAATTGGTTATTTCTTCATGTATAATGATCAACTCGATACTCCCTAGCCCCCAACAGCCTTTTTTTTCATAACACTTTAACCAGAGTAACGGGAGAGCGGCATTTCAGAAAACGTGCTTATCTCGGCGAGAAAAAGCGATTTCGGCAATAAAATTTAAAACGCGTGTAAAACATAAACCAAACGATGAAATTGGTTATTTCTTCATGTATAATGATCAACTCGATACTCCCTAGCCCCCAACAGCCTTTTTTTTCATAACACTTTAACCAGAGTGACGGGAGAGCGGCATTTCAGAAAACGTGCTTATCTCGGCGAGAAAAAGCGATTTCGGCAATAAAATTTAAAACGCGTGTAAAACATAAACCAAACGATGAAATTGGTTATTTCTTCATGTATAATGATCAACTCGATACTCCCTAGCCCCCAACAGCCTTTTTTTTCATAACACTTTAACCAGAGTGACGGGAGAGCGGCATTTCAGAAAACGTGCTTATCTCGGCGAGAAAAAGCGATTTCGGCAATAAAATTTAAAACGCGTGTAAAACATAAACCAAACGATGAAATTGGTTATTTCTTCATGTATAATGATCAACTCGATACTCCCTAGCCCCCAACAGCCTTTTTTTTCATAACACTTTAACCAGAGTGACGGGAGAGCGGCATTTCAGAAAACGTGCTTATCTCGGCGAGAAAAAGCGATTTCGGCAATAAAATTTAAAACGCGTGTAAAACATAAACCAAACGATGAAATTGGTTATTTCTTCATGTATAATGATCAACTCGAGTCGAGCTCCAGGGAGAGAGGCTGATTTTTCGCTTTTTGAGGCCGACCGACGAACCGGCGCGGGGCGGACTCAAAAGCCCGCAGAGCCGTAGGCACTTAGAAAAGTTTCGCCTTTGGCTGTGAGCTCCAGGGGGAGAGGCTGGTTTTGCGTTATTTTAGGCCGGCTGGAGAACCGGCGCGGGTCGGACGCACAATCCCCGCAGAGCCGTGGGCACTTAGAAAATTTTTGCCAAGTTGGCTCTGAGCGCCTGGTACCTAATATGGAAGTATAGAGGCCGACTTTCGGGCAAGATCACGCCGCGTTTGGCTTCCAGGACCCCGGCTAAGCAATTTTACCGGGCCGCCCGGTTCTTTTTTTGAACCAGCCCGGTTCTTTTTACACTTCCAGCTGGAGCTCAGCAGCGGCTTTTTGCGCAAGATCACGCCGGGTTAGGCTTGTAGGACCTCGGCTAAGCAATTCTACCGGGCCGCCCGGTTTTTTTTTTTGAACCAGCCCGGTTCTTTTTACACTTCCAGCTGGAGCCCACGAGCGGCTTTTTGGACAAGATCACGCCGTGTTAGGCTTCCAGAGCCCCGGCTAAGCAATTTTACCGGCCCGCCCGGTTCTTTTTTTTAACCAGCCCGGTTCTTTTTACACTTCCAGCTGGAGCTCAGCAGCGGGTTTTTGGACAAGATCACGCCGTGTTAGGCTTCCAGAGCCCCGGCTAAGCAATTTTACAGGGTCGCCCGGTTCTTTTTTTTAACCAGCCCGGTTTTTTTTACACTTCCAGCTGGAGCTCAGCAGCGGCTTTTTGCACAGTATCACGCCGGGTTAGGCTTCCAGAGCCCCGGCTAAGCAATTTTACCGGGCCGCCCGGTTCTTTTTTTTAACCAGCCCGGTTCTTTTTACACTTCCAGCTGGAGCTCAGCAGCGGCTTTTTGGACAAGATCACGCCGTGTTAGGCTTCCAGAGCCCCGGCTAAGCAATTTTACCGGGTCGCCCGGTTCTTTTTTTTAACCAGCCCGGTTCTTTTTACACTTCCAGCTGGAGCTCAGCAGCGGCTTTTTGGACAAGATCACGCCGTGTTAGGCTTCCAGAGCCCCGGCTAAGCAATTTTACCGGGTCGCCCGGTTCTTTTTTTAACCAGCCCGGTTCTTTTTACACTTCCAGCTGGAGCTCAGCATCGTGTAAAACATAAACCAAACGATGAAATTGGTTATTTCTTCATGTATAATGATCAACTCGATACTCCCTAGCCCCCAACAGCCTTTTTTTTCATAACACTTTAACCAGAGTGACGGGAGAGCGGCATTTCAGAAAACGTGCTTATCTCGGCGAGAAAAAGCGATTTCGGCAATAAAATTTAAAACGCGTTTAAAACATAAACCAAACGATGAAATTGGTTATTTCTTCATGTAAAATGATCAACTCGATACTCCCTAGCCCCCAACAGCCTTTTTTTTCATAACACTTTAACCAGAGTGACGGGAGAGCGGCATTTCAGAAAACGTGCTTATCTCGGCGAGAAAAAGCGATTTCGGCAATAAAATTTAAAACGCGTGTAAAACATAAACCAAACGATGAAATTGGTTATTTCTTCATGTATAATGATCAACTCGATACTCCCTAGCCCCCAACAGCCTTTTTTTTCATAACACTTTAACCAGAGTGACGGGAGAGCGGCATTTCAGAAAACGTGCTTATCTCGGCGAGAAAAAGCGATTTCGGCAATAAAATTCAAAACGCGTGTAAAACATAAACCAAACGATGAAATTGGTTATTTCTTCATGTATAATGATCAACTCGATACTCCCTAGCCCCCAACAGCCTTTTTTTTCATAACACTTTAACCAGAGTGACGGGAGAGCGGCATTTCAGAAAACGTGCTTATCTCGGCGAGAAAAAGCGATTTCGGCAATAAAATTTAAAACGCGTGTAAAACATAAACCAAACGATGAAATTGGTTATTTCTTCATGTATAATGATCAACTCGATACTCCCTAGCCCCCAACAGCCTTTTTTTTCATAACACTTTAACCAGAGTGACGGGAGAGCGGCATTTCAGAAAACGTGCTTATCTCGGCGAGAAAAAGCGATTTCGGCAATAAAATCTAAAACGCGTGTAAAACATAAACCAAACGATGAAATTGGTTATTTCTTCATGTATAATGATCAACTCGATACTCCCTAGCCCCCAACAGCCTTTTTTTTCATAACACTTTAACCAGAGTGACGGGAGAGCGGCATTTCAGAAAACGTGCTTATCTCGGCGAGAAAAGCGATTTCGGCAATAAAATTTAAAACGCGTGTAAAACATAAACCAAACGATGAATTGGTTATTTCTTCATGTATAATGATCAACTCGATACTCCCTAGCCCCCAACAGCCTTTTTTTTCATAACACTTTAACCAGAGTGACGGGAGAGCGGCATTTCAGAAAACGTGCTTATCTCGGCGAGAAAAAGCGATTTCGGCAATAAAATTTAAAACGCGTGTAAAACATAAACCAAACGATGGAATTGGTTATTTCTTCATGTATAATGATCAACTCGATACTCCCTAGCCCCCAACAGCCTTTTTTTTTCATAACACTTTAACCAGAGTGACGGGGAGAGCGGCATTTCAGAAAACGTGCTTATCTCGGCGAGAAAAAGCGATTTCGGCAATAAAATTTAAAACGCGTGTAAAACATAAACCAAACGATGAAATTGGTTATTTCTTCATGTATAATGATCAACTCGATACTCCCTAGCCCCCAACAGCCTTTTTTTTTCATAACACTTTAACCAGAGTGACGGGAGAGCGGCATTTCAGAAAACGTGCTTATCTCGGCGAGAAAAAGCGATTTCGGCAATAAAATTTAAAACGCGTGTAAAACATAAACCAAACGATGAAATTGGTTATTTCTTCATGTATAATGATCAACTCGATACTCCCTAGCCCCCAACAGCCTTTTTTTTTCATAACACTTTAACCAGAGTGACGGGAGAGCGGCATTTCAGAAAACGTGCTTATCTCGGCGAGAAAAAGCGATTTCGGCAATAAAATTTAAAACGCGTGTAAAACATAAACCAAACGATGAAATTGGTTATTTCTTCATGTATAATGATCAACTCGATACTCCCTAGCCCCCAACAGCCTTTTTTTTCATAACACTTTAACCAGAGTGACGGGAGAGCGGCATTTCAGAAAACGTGCTTATCTCGGCGAGAAAAAGCGATTTCGGCAATAAAATTTAAAACGCGTGTAAAACATAAACCAAACGATGAAATTGGTTATTTCTTCATGTATAATGATCAACTCGATACTCCCTAGCCCCCAACAGCCTTTTTTTTCATAACACTTTAACCAGAGTGACGGGAGAGCGGCATTTCAGAAAACGTGCTTATCTCGGCGAGAAAAAGCGATTTCGGCAATAAAATTTAAAACGCGTGTAAAACATAAACCAAACGATGAAATTGGTTATTTCTTCATGTATAATGATCAACTCGATACTCCCTAGCCCCCAACAGCCTTTTTTTTCATAACACTTTAACCAGAGTGACGGGAGAGCGGCATTTCAGAAAACGTGCTTATCTCGGCGAGAAAAAAGCGATTTCGGCAATAAAATTTAAAACGCGTGTAAAACATAAACCAAACGATGAAATTGGTAATTTCTTCAGTATAATGATCAACTCGATACTCCCTAGCCCCCAACAGCCTTTTTTTTCATAACACTTTAACCAGAGTGACGGGAGAGCGGCATTTCAGAAAACGTGCTTATCTCGGCGAGAAAAAGCGATTTCGGCAATAAAATTAAAACGCGTGTAAAACATAAACCAAACGATGAAATTGGTTATTTCCTTCATGTATAATGATCAACTCGATACTCCCTAGCCCCCAACAGCCTTTTTTTTCATAACACTTTAACCAGAGTGACGGGAGAGCGGCATTTCAGAAAACGTGCTTATCTCGGCGAGAAAAAGCGATTTCGGCAATAAAATTTAAAACGCGTGTAAAACATAAACCAAACGATGAAATTGGTTATTTCTTCATGTATAATGATCAACTCGATACTCCCTAGCCCCCAACAGCCTTTTTTTTCATAACCACTTTAACCAGAGTGACGGGAGAGCGGCATTTCAGAAAACGTGCTTATCTCGGCGAGAAAAAGCGATTTCGGCAATAAAATTTAAAACGCGTGTAAAACATAAACCAAACGATGAAATTGGTTATTTCTTCATGTATAATGATCAACTCGATACTCCCTAGACCCCAACAGCCTTTTTTTTCATAACACTTTAACCAGAGTGACGGGAGAGCGGCATTTCAGAAAACGTGCTTATCTCGGCGAGAAAAAGCGATTTCGGCAATAAAATTTAAAACGCGTGTAAAACATAAACCAAACGATGAAATTGGTTATTTCTTCATGTATAATGATCAACTCGATACTCCCTAGCCCCCAACAGCCTTTTTTTTCATAACACTTTAACCAGAGTGACGGGAGAGCGGCATTTCAGAAAACGTGCTTATCTCGGCGAGAAAAAGCGATTTCGGCAATAAAATTTAAAACGCGTGTAAACATAAACCAAACGATGAAATTGGTTATTTCTTCATGTATAATGATCAACTCGATACTCCCTAGCCCCCAACAGCCTTTTTTTTCATAACACTTTAACCAGAGTGACGGGAGAGCGGCATTTCAGAAAACGTGCTTATCTCGGCGAGAAAAAGCGATTTCGGCAATAAAATTTAAAACGCGTGTAAAACATAAACCAAACGATGAAATTGGTTATTTCTTCATGTATAATGATCAACCTCGATACTCCCTAGCCCCCAACAGCCTTTTTTTTCATAACACTTTAACCAGAGTGACGGGAGAGCGGCATTTCAGAAAACGTGCTTATCTCGGCGAGAAAAAGCGATTTCGGCAATAAAATTTAAAACGCGTGTAAAACATAAACCAAACGATGAAATTGGTTATTTCTTCATGTATAATGATCAACTCGATACTCCCTAGCCCCCAACAGCCTTTTTTTTCATAACCACTTTAACCAGAGTGACGGGAGAGCGGCATTTCAGAAAACGTGCTTATCTCGGCGAGAAAAAGCGATTTCGGCAATAAAATTTAAAACGCGTGTAAAACATAAACCAAACGATGAAATTGGTTATTTCTTCATGTATAATGATCAACTCGATACTCCCTAGCCCCCAACAGCCTTTTTTTTCATAACACTTTAACCAGAGTGACGGGAGAGCGGCATTTCAGAAAACGTGCTTATCTCGGCGAGAAAAAGCGATTTCGGCAATAAAATTTAAAACGCGTGTAAAACATAAACCAAACGATGAAATTGGTTATTTCTTCATGTATAATGATCAACTCGATACTCCCTAGCCCCCAACAGCCTTTTTTTTCATAACACTTTAACCAGAGTGACGGGAGAGCGGCATTTCAGAAAACGTGCTTATCTCGGCGAGAAAAAGCGATTTCGGCAATAAAATTTAAAACGCGTGTAAAACATAAACCAAACGATGAAATTGGTTATTTCTTCATGTATAATGATCAACTCGATACTCCCTAGCCCCCCAACAGCCTTTTTTTTCATAACACTTTAACCAGAGTGACGGGAGAGGCGGCATTTCAGAAAACGTGCTTATCTCGGCGAGAAAAAGCGATTTCGGCAATAAAATTTAAAACGCGTGTAAAACATAAACCCAAACGATGAAATTGGTTATTTCTTCATGTATAATGATCAACTCGATACTCCCTAGCCCCCAACAGCCTTTTTTTTCATAACACTTTAACCAGAGTGACGGGAGAGCGGCATTTCAGAAACGTGCTTATCTCGGCGAGAAAAAGCGATTTCGGCAATAAAATTTAAAACGCGTGTAAAACATAAACCAAACGATGAAATTGGTTATTTCTTCATGTATAATGATCAACTCGATACTCCCTAGCCCCCAACAGCCTTTTTTTCATAACACTTTAACCAGAGTGACGGGAGAGCGGCATTTCAGAAAACGTGCTTATCTCGGCGAGAAAAAGCGATTTCGGCAATAAAATTTGAAACGCGTGTAAAACATAAACCAAACGATGAAATTGGTTATTTCTTCATGTATAATGATCAACTCGATACTCCCTAGCCCCCAACAGCCTTTTTTTTCATAACACTTTAACCAGAGTGACGGGAGAGCGGCATTTCAGAAAACGTGCTTATCTCGGCAAGAAAAAGCGATTTCGGCAATAAAATTTAAAACGCGTGTAAAACATAAACCAAACGATGAAATTGGTTATTTCTTCATGTATAATGATCAACTCGATACTCCCTAGCCCCCCAACAGCCTTTTTTTTCATAACACTTTAACCAGAGTGACGGGAGAGCGGCATTTCAGAACACGTGCTTATCTCGGCGAGAAAAAGCGATTTCGGCAATAAAATTTAAAACGCGTGTAAAACATAAACCAAACGATGAAATTGGTTATTTCTTCATGTATAATGATCAACTCGATACTCCCTAGCCCCCAACAGCCTTTTTTTTCATAACACTTTAACCAGAGTGACGGGAGAGCGGCATTTCAGAAAACGTGCTTATCTCGGCGAGAAAAAGCGATTTCGGCAATAAAATTTAAAACGCGTGTAAAACATAAACCAAACGATGAAATTGGTTATTTCTTCATGTATAATGAATGATCAACTCGATACTCCCTAGCCCCCAACAGCCTTTTTTTTCATAACACTTTAACCAGAGTGACGGGAGAGCGGCATTTCAGAAAACGTGCTTATCTCGGCGAGAAAAAGCGATTTCGGCAATAAAATTTAAAACGCGTGTAAAACATAAACCAAACGATGAAATTGGTTATTTCTTCATGTATAATGATCAACTCGATACTCCCTAGCCCCCAACAGCCTTTTTTTTTCATAACACGTTAACCAGAGTGACGGGAGAGCGGCATTTCAGAAAACGTGCTTATCTCGGCGAGAAAAAGCGATTTCGGCAATAAAATTTAAAACGCGTGTAAAACATAAACCAAACGATGAAATTGGTTATTTCTTCATGTATAATGATCAACTCGATACTCCCTAGCCCCCAACAGCCTTTTTTTTCATAACACTTTAACCAGAGTGACGGGAGAGCGGCATTTCAGAAAACGTGCTTATCTCGGCGAGAAAAAGCGATTTCGGCAATAAAATTTAAAACGCGTGTAAAACATAAACCAAACGATGAAATTGGTTATTTCTTCATGTATAATGATCAACTCGATACTCCTAGCCCCCAACAGCCTTTTTTTTCATAACACTTTAACCAGAGTGACGGGAGAGCGGCATTTCAGAAAACGTGCTTATCTCGGCGAGAAAAAGCGATTTCGGCAATAAAATTTAAAACGCGTGTAAAACATAAACCAAACGATGAAATTGGTTATTTCTTCATGTATAATGATCAACTCGATACTCCCTAGCCCCCAACAGCCTTTTTTTTCATAACACTTTAACCAGAGTGACGGGAGAGCGGCATTTCAGAAAACGTGCTTATCTCGGCGAGAAAAAGCGATTTCGGCAACAAAATTTAAAACGCGTGTAAAACATAAACCAAACGATGAAATTGGTTATTTCTTCATGTATAATGATCAACTCGATACTCCCTAGCCCCCCAACAGCCTTTTTTTTCATAACACTTTAACCAGAGTGACGGGAGAGCGGCATTTCAGAAAACGTGCTTATCTCGGCGAGAAAAAGCGATTTCGGCAATAAAATTTAAAACGCGTGTAAAACATAAACCAAAACGATGAAATTGGTTATTTCTTCATGTATAATGATCAACTCGATACTCCCTAGCCCCCAACAGCCCTTTTTTTTCATAACACGTTAACCAGAGTGACGGGAGAGCGGCATTTCAGAAAACGTGCTTATCTCGGCGAGAAAAAGCGATTTCGGCAATAAATTTAAAACGCGTGTAAAACATAAACCAAACGATGAAATTGGTTATTTCTTCATGTATACATGATCAACTCGATACTCCCTAGCCCCCAACAGCCTTTTTTTTCATAACACTTTAACCAGAGTGACGGGAGAGCGGCATTTCAGAAAACGTGCTTATCTCGGCGAGAAAAAGCGATTTCGGCAATAAAATTTAAAACGCGTGTAAAACATAAACCAAACGATGAAATTGGTTATTTCTTCATGTATAATGATCAACTCGATACTCCCCTAGCCCCAACAGCCTTTTTTTTCATAACACTTTAACCAGAGTGACGGGAGAGCGGCATTTCAGAAAACGTGCTTATCTCGGCGAGAAAAAGCGATTTCGGCAATAAAATTTAAAACGCGTGTAAAACATAAACCAAACGATGAAATTGGTTATTTCTTCATGTATAATGATCAACTCGATACTCCCTAGCCCCCAACAGCCTTTTTTTTCATAACACTTTAACCAGAGTGACGGGAGAGCGGCATTTCAGAAAACGTGCTTATCTCGGCGAGAAAAAGCGATTTCGGCAACTAAAATTTAAAACGCGTGTAAAACATAAACCAAACGATGAAATTGGTTATTTCTTCATGTATAATGATCAACTCGATACTCCCTAGCCCCCAACAGCCTTTTTTTTCATAACACTTTAACCAGAGTGACGGGAGAGCGGCATTTCAGAAAACGTGCTTATCTCGGCGAGAAAAAGCGATTTCGGCAATAAAATTTAAAACGCGGTGGTAAAACATAAACCAAACGATGAAATTGGTTATTTCTTCATGTATAATGATCAACTCGATACTCCCTAGCCCCCAACAGCCTTTTTTTTCATAACACTTTAACCAGAGTGACGGGAGAGCGGCATTTCAGAAAACGTGCTTATCTCGGCGAGAAAAAGCGATTTCGGCAATAAAATTTAAAACGCGTGTAAAACATAAACCAAACGATGAAATTGGTTATTTCTTCATGTATAATGATCAACTCGATACTCCCTAGCCCCCAACAGCCTTTTTTTTCATAACACTTTAACCAGAGTGACGGAGAGCGGCATTTCAGAAAACGTGCTTATCTCGGCGAGAAAAAGCGATTTCGGCAATAAAATTTAAAACGCGTGTAAAACATAAACCAAACGATGAAATTGGTTATTTCTTCATGTATAATGATCAACTCGATACTCCCTAGCCCCCAACAGCCTTTTTTTTCATAACACTTTAACCAGAGTGACGGGAGAGCGGCATTTCAGAAAACGTGCTTATCTCGGCGAGAAAAAGCGATTTCGGCAATAAAATTTAAAACGCGTGTAAAACATAAACCAAACGATGAAATTGGTTATTTCTTCATGTATAATGATCAACTCGATACTCCCTAGCCCCAACAGCCTTTTTTTTCATAACACTTTAACCAGAGTGACGGGAGAGCGGCATTTCAGAAAACGTGCTTATCCTCGGCGAGAAAAAGCGATTTCGGCAATAAAATTTAAAACGCGTGTAAAACATAAACCAAACGATGAAATTGGTTATTTCTTCATGTATAATGATCAACTCGATACTCCCTAGCCCCCAACAGCCTTTTTTTTCATAACACTTTAACCAGAGTGACGGGAGAGCGGCATTTCAGAAAACGTGCTTATCTCGGCGAGAAAAAGCGATTTCGGCAATAAAATTTAAAACGCGTGTAAAACATAAACCAACGATGAAATTGGTTATTTCTTCATGTATAATGATCAACTCGATACTCCCTAGCCCCAACAGCCTTTTTTTTCATAACACTTTAACCAGAGTGACGGGAGAGCGGCATTTCAGAAAACGTGCTTATCTCGGCGAGAAAAAAGCGATTTCGGCAATAAAATTAAAAGCGCGTGTAAAACATAAACCAAACGATGAAATTGCTTATTTCTTCATGTATAATGATCAACTCGATACTCCCTAGCCCCCAACAGCCTTTTTTTTCATAACACTTTAACCAGAGTGACGGGAGAGCGGCATTTCAGAAAACGTGCTTATCTCGGCGAGAAAAAGCGATTTCGGCAATAAAATTTAAAACGCGTGTAAAACATAAACCAAACGATGAAATTGGTTATTTCTTCATGTATAATGATCAACTCGATACTCCCTAGCCCCCAACAGCCCTTTTTTTTCATAACACTTTAACCAGAGTGACGGGAGAGCGGCATTTCAGAAAACGTGCTTATCTCGGCGAGAAAAAGCGATTTCGGCAATAAAATTTAAAACGCGTGTAAAACATAAACCAAACGATGAAATTGGTTATTTCTTCATGTATAATGATCAACTCGATACTCCCTAGCCCCCAACAGCCTTTTTTTTCATAACACTTTAACCAGAGTGACGGGAGAGCGGCATTCAGAAAACGTGCTTATCTCGGCGAGAAAAAGCGATTTCGGCAATAAAATTTAAAACGCGTGTAAAACATAAACCAAACGATGAAATTGGCTTATTTCTTCATGTATAATGATCAACTCGATACTCCCTAGCCCCCAACAGCCTTTTTTTTCATAACACTTTAACCAGAGTGACGGGAGAGCGGCATTTCAGAAAAACGTGCTTATCTCGGCGAGAAAAAGCGATTTCGGCAATAAAATTTAAAACGCGTGTAAAACATAAACCAAACGATGAAATTGGTTATTTCTTCATGTATAATGATCAACTCGATACTCCCTAGCCCCCAACAGCCTTTTTTTTCATAACACTTTAACCAGAGTGACGGGAGAGCGGCATTTCAGAAAACGTGCTTATCTCGGCGAGAAAAAGCGATTTCGGCAATAAAATTTAAAACGCGTGTAAAACATAAACCAAACGATGAAATTGCTTATTTCTTCATGTATAATGATCAACTCGATACTCCCTAGCCCCCAACAGCCTTTTTTTCATAACACTTTAACCAGAGTGACGGGAGAGCGGCATTTCAGAAAACGTGCTTATCTCGGCGAGAAAAAGCGATTTCGGCAATAAAATTTAAAACGCGTGTAAAACATAAACCAAACGATGAAATTGGTTATTTCTTCATGTATAATGATCAACTCGATACTCCCTAGCCCCCAACAGCCTTTTTTTTCATAACACTTTAACCAGAGTGACGGGAGAGCGGGCATTTCAGAAAACGTGCTTATCTCGGCGAGAAAAAGCGATTTCGGCAATAAAATTTAAAACGCGTGTAAAACATAAACCAAACGATGAAATTGGTTATTTCTTCATGTATAATGATCAACTCCGATACTCCCTAGCCCCCAACAGCCTTTTTTTTTCATAACACTTTAACCAGAGTGACGGGAGAGCGGCATTTCAGAAAACGTGCTTATCTCGGCGAGAAAAAGCGATTTCGGCAATAAAATTAAAACGCGTGTAAAACATAAACCAAACGATGAAATTGGTTATTTCTTCATGTATAATGATCAACTCGATACTCCCTAGCCCCCAACAGCCTTTTTTTTCATAACACTTTAACCAGAGTGACGGGAGAGCGGCATTTCAGAAAACGTGCTTATCTCGGCGAGAAAAAGCGATTTCGGCAATAAAATTTAAAACGCGTGTAAAACATAAACCAAACGATGAAATTGGTTATTTCTTCATGTATAATGATCAACTCGATACTCCCTAGCCCCCAACAGCCTTTTTTTTCATAACACTTTAACCAGAGTGACGGGAGAGCGGCATTTCAGAAAACGTGCTTATCTCGGCGAGAAAAAGCGATTTCGGCAATAAAATTTAAAACGCGTGTAAAACATAAACCAAACGATGAAATTGGTTATTTCTTCATGTATAATGATCAACTCGATACTCCCTAGCCCCCAACAGCCTTTTTTTTCATAACACTTTAACCAGAGTGACGGGAGAGCGGCATTTCAGAAAACGTGCTTATCTCGGCGAGAAAAAGCGATTTCGGCAATAAAATTTAAAACGCGTGTAAAACATAAACCAAACGATGAAATTGGTTATTTCTTCATGTATAATGATCAACTCGATACTCCCTAGCCCCCAACAGCCTTTTTTTCATAACACTTTAACCAGAGTGACGGGAGAGCGGCATTTCAGAAAACGTGCTTATCTCGGCGAGAAAAAGCGATTTCGGCAATAAAATTTAAAACGCGTGTAAAACATAAACCAAACGATGAAATTGGTTATTTCTTCATGTATAATGATCAACGCGATACTCCCTAGCCCCCAACAGCCTTTTTTTTCATAACACTTTAACCAGGAGTGACGGGAGAGCGGCATTTCAGAAAACGTGCTTATCTCGGCGAGAAAAAAGCGATTTCGGCAATAAAATTTAAAACGCGTGTAAAACATAAACCAAACGATGAAATTGGTTATTTCTTCATGTATAATGATCAACTCGATACTCCCTAGCCCCCAACAGCCTTTTTTTTCATAACACTTTAACCAGAGTGACGGGAGAGCGGCATTTCAGAAAACGTGCTTATCTCGGCGAGAAAAAGCGATTTCGGCAATAAAATTTAAAACGCGTGTAAAACATAAACCAAACGATGAAATTGGTTATTTCTTCATGTATAATGATCAACTCGATACTCCCTAGCCCCCAACAGCCTTTTTTTTCATAACACTTTAACCAGAGTGACGGGAGAGCGGCATTTCAGAAAACGTGCTTATCTCGGCGAGAAAAAGCGATTTCGGCAATAAAATTTAAAACGCGTGTAAAACATAAACCAAACGATGAAATTGGTTATTTCTTCATGTATAATGATCAACTCGATACTCCCTAGCCCCCAACAGCCTTTTTTTTCATAACACTTTTAACCAGAGTGACGGGAGAGCGGCATTTCAGAAAACGTGCTTATCTCGGCGAGAAAAGCGATTTCGGCTATAAAATTTAAAACGCGTGTAAAACATAAACCAAACGATGAAATTGGTTATTTCTTCATGTATAATGATCAACTCGATACTCCCTAGCCCCCAACAGCCTTTTTTTTCATAACACTTTAACCAGAGTGACGGGAGAGCGGCATTTCAGAAAACGTGCTTATCTCGGCGAGAAAAAAGCGATTTCGGCAATAAAATTTAAAACGCGTGTAAAACATAAACCAAACGATGAAATTGGTTATTTCTTCATGTATAATGATCAACTCGATACTCCCTAGCCCCCAACAGCCTTTTTTTCATAACCACTTTAACCAGAGTGACGGGAGAGCGGCATTTCAGAAAACGTGCTTATCTCGGCGAGAAAAAGCGATTTCGGCAATAAAATTTAAAACGCGTGTAAAACATAAACCAAACGATGAAATTGGTTATTTCTTCATGTATAATGATCAACTCGATACTCCCTAGCCCCCAACAGCCTTTTTTTTCATAACACTTTAACCAGAGTGACGGGAGAGCGGCATTTCAGAAAACGTGCTTATCTCGGCGAGAAAAAGCGATTTCGGCAATAAAATTTAAAACGCGTGTAAAACATAAACCAAACGATGAAATTGTTTTTTCTTCATGTATAATGATCAACTCGATACTCCCTAGCCCCCAACAGCCTTTTTTTTTCATAACACTTTAACCAGAGTGACGGGAGAGCGGCATTTCAGAAAACGTGCTTATCTCGGCGAGAAAAAGCGATTTCGGCAATAAAATTTAAAACGCGTGTAAAACATAAACCAAACGATGAAATTGGTTATTTCTTCCATGTATAATGATCAACTCGATACTCCCTAGCCCCCAACAGCCTTTTTTTTCATAACACTTTAACCAGAGTGACGGGAGAGCGCATTTCAGAAAACGTGCTTATCTCGGCGAGAAAAAGCGATTTCGGCAATAAAATTTAAAACGCGTGTAAAAACATAAACCAAACGATGAAATTGGCTTATTTCTTCATGTATAATGATCAACTCGATACTCCCTAGCCCCCAACAGCCTTTTTTTTTCATAACACTTTAACCAGAGTGACGGGAAGAGCGGCATTTCAGAAAACGTGCTTATCTCGGCGAGAAAAAGCGATTTCGGCAATAAAATTTAAAACGCGTGTAAAACATAAACCAAACGATGAATTGGTTATTTCTTCATGTATAATGATCAACTCGATACTCCCTAGCCCCCAACAGC
Source organism: Syngnathus leptorhynchus (assembly GCF_054491065.1). NCBI lineage: Eukaryota > Metazoa > Chordata > Actinopteri > Syngnathiformes > Syngnathidae > Syngnathus > Syngnathus leptorhynchus. The sequence goes on from NW_028232040.1 coordinate 85,722, forward strand.
CTTTTTTTTCATAACACTTTAACCAGAGTGACGGGAGAGCGGCATTTCAGAAAACGTGCTTATCTCGGCGAGAAAAAGCGATTTCGGCAATAAAATTTAAAACGCGTGTAAAACATAAACCAAACGATGAAATTGGTTATTTCTTCATGTATAATGATCAACTCGATACTCCCTAGCCCCCAACAGCCTTTTTTTTCATAACACTTTAACCAGAGTGACGGGAGAGCGGCATTTCAGAAAACGTGCTTATCTCGGCGAGAAAAAGCGATTTCGGCAATAAAATTTAAAACGCGTGTAAAACATAAACCAAACGATGAAATTGGTTATTTCTTCATGTATAATGATCAACTCGATACTCCCTAGCCCCAACAGCCTTTTTTTTCCTAACACTTTAACCAGAGTGACGGGAGAGCGGCATTTCAGAAAAACGTGCTTATCTCGGCGAGAAAAAGCGATTTCGGCAATAAAATTTAAAACGCGTGTAAAACATAAACCAAACGATGAAATTGGTTATTTCTTCATGTATAATGATCAACTCGATACTCCCTAGCCCCCAACAGCCTTTTTTTTCATAACACTTTAACCAGAGTGACGGGAGAGCGGCATTTCAGAAACGTGCTTATCTCGGCGAGAAAAAGCGATTTCGGCAATAAAATTTAAAACGCGTGTAAAACATAAACCAAACGATGAAATTGGGTTATTTCTTCATGTATAATGATCAACTCGATACTCCCTAGCCCCCAACAGCCTTTTTTTTCATAACACTTTAACCAGAGTGACGGGAGAGCGGCATTTCAGAAAACGTGCTTATCTCGGCGAGAAAAGCGATTTCGGCAATAAAATTTAAAACGCGTGTAAAACATAAACCAAAACGATGAAATTGGTTATTTCTTCATTGTATAATGATCAACTCGATACCCCTAGCCCCCACAGCCTTTTTTTTTCATAACACTTTAACCAGAGTGACGGGAGAGCGGCATTCAGCAAACGTGCTTTATTCTCGGCGAGAAAAAGCGATTTCGGCAATAAAATTTAAAACGCGTGTAAAAACTAAACACACGAGATGAAATTGGTTATTCTTTCATGTAAATGATCAACTCGATACTCCCTAGCCCCCAACAAGCCTTTTTTTTCATAACACTTTAACCAGAGTGACGGGAGAGCGGGCATTTCAGAAAACGAGCTTAACTCGGCTTTCGGCAATAAAATTTAAAACGCGTGTAAAACATAAACCAAACGATGAAATTGGTTATTTCTTCATGTATAATGATCAACTCGATACTCCCTAGCCCCCAACAGCCTTTTTTTTCATAACACTTTAACCAGAGTGACGGGAGAGCGGCATTTCAGAAAACGTGCTTATCTCGGCGAGAAAAAGCGATTTCGGCAATAAAATTTAAAACGCGTGTAAAACATAAACCAAACGATGAAATTGGTTATTTCTTCATGTATAATGATCAACTCGATACTCCCTAGCCCCCAACAGCCTTTTTTTTCATAACACTTTAACCAGAGTGACGGGAGAGCGGCATTTCAGAAAACGTGCTTATCTCGGCGAGAAAAAGCGATTTCGGCAATAAAATTTAAAACGCGTGTAAAACATAAACCAAACGATGAAATTGGTTATTTCTTCATGTATAATGATCAACTCGATACTCCCTAGCCCCCAACAGCCTTTTTTTTCATAACACTTTAACCAGAGTGACGGGAGAGCGGCATTTCAGAAAACGTGCTTATCTCGGCGAGAAAAAGCGATTTCGGCAATAAAATTTAAAACGCGTGTAAAACATAAACCAAACGATGAAATTGGTTATTTCTTCATGTATAATGATCAACTCGATACTCCCTAGCCCCCAACAGCCTTTTTTTTCATAACACTTTAACCAGAGTGACGGGAGAGCGGCATTTCAGAAAACGTGCTTATCTCGGCGAGAAAAAGCGATTTCGGCAATAAAATTTAAAACGCGTGTAAAACATAAACCAAACGATGAAATTGGTTATTTCTTCATGTATAATGATCAACTCGATACTCCCTAGCCCCCAACAGCCTTTTTTTTCATAACACTTTAACCAGAGTGACGGGAGAGCGGCATTTCAGAAAACGTGCTTATCTCGGCGAGAAAAAGCGATTTCGGCAATAAAATTTAAAACGCGTGTAAAACATAAACCAAACGATGAAATTGGTTATTTCTTCATGTATAATGATCAACTCGATACTCCCTAGCCCCCAACAGCCTTTTTTTTCATAACACTTTAACCAGAGTGACGGGAGAGCGGCATTTCAGAAAACGTGCTTATCTCGGCGAGAAAAAGCGATTTCGGCAATAAAATTTAAAACGCGTGTAAAACATAAACCAAACGATGAAATTGGTTATTTCTTCATGTATAATGATCAACTCGATACTCCCTAGCCCCCAACAGCCTTTTTTTTCATAACACTTTAACCAGAGTGACGGGAGAGCGGCATTTCAGAAAACGTGCTTATCTCGGCGAGAAAAAGCGATTTCGGCAATAAAATTTAAAACGCGTGTAAAACATAAACCAAACGATGAAATTGGTTATTTCTTCATGTATAATGATCAACTCGATACTCCCTAGCCCCCAACAGCCTTTTTTTTCATAACACTTTAACCAGAGTGACGGGAGAGCGGCATTTCAGAAAACGTGCTTATCTCGGCGAGAAAAAGCGATTTCGGCAATAAAATTTAAAACGCGTGTAAAACATAAACCAAACGATGAAATTGGTTATTTCTTCATGTATAATGATCAACTCGATACTCCCTAGCCCCCAACAGCCTTTTTTTTCATAACACTTTAACCAGAGTGACGGGAGAGCGGCATTTCAGAAAACGTGCTTATCTCGGCGAGAAAAAGCGATTTCGGCAATAAAATTTAAAACGCGTGTAAAACATAAACCAAACGATGAAATTGGTTATTTCTTCATGTATAATGATCAACTCGATACTCCCTAGCCCCCAACAGCCTTTTTTTTCATAACACTTTAACCAGAGTGACGGGAGAGCGGCATTTCAGAAAACGTGCTTATCTCGGCGAGAAAAAGCGATTTCGGCAATAAAATTTAAAACGCGTGTAAAACATAAACCAAACGATGAAATTGGTTATTTCTTCATGTATAATGATCAACTCGATACTCCCTAGCCCCCAACAGCCTTTTTTTTCATAACACTTTAACCAGAGTGACGGGAGAGCGGCATTTCAGAAAACGTGCTTATCTCGGCGAGAAAAAGCGATTTCGGCAATAAAATTTAAAACGCGTGTAAAACATAAACCAAACGATGAAATTGGTTATTTCTTCATGTATAATGATCAACTCGATACTCCCTAGCCCCCAACAGCCTTTTTTTTCATAACACTTTAACCAGAGTGACGGGAGAGCGGCATTTCAGAAAACGTGCTTATCTCGGCGAGAAAAAGCGATTTCGGCAATAAAATTTAAAACGCGTGTAAAACATAAACCAAACGATGAAATTGGTTATTTCTTCATGTATAATGATCAACTCGATACTCCCTAGCCCCCAACAGCCTTTTTTTTCATAACACTTTAACCAGAGTGACGGGAGAGCGGCATTTCAGAAAACGTGCTTATCTCGGCGAGAAAAAGCGATTTCGGCAATAAAATTTAAAACGCGTGTAAAACATAAACCAAACGATGAAATTGGTTATTTCTTCATGTATAATGATCAACTCGATACTCCCTAGCCCCCAACAGCCTTTTTTTTCATAACACTTTAACCAGAGTGACGGGAGAGCGGCATTTCAGAAAACGTGCTTATCTCGGCGAGAAAAAGCGATTTCGGCAATAAAATTTAAAACGCGTGTAAAACATAAACCAAACGATGAAATTGGTTATTTCTTCATGTATAATGATCAACTCGATACTCCCTAGCCCCCAACAGCCTTTTTTTTCATAACACTTTAACCAGAGTGACGGGAGAGCGGCATTTCAGAAAACGTGCTTATCTCGGCGAGAAAAAGCGATTTCGGCAATAAAATTTAAAACGCGTGTAAAACATAAACCAAACGATGAAATTGGTTATTTCTTCATGTATAATGATCAACTCGATACTCCCTAGCCCCCAACAGCCTTTTTTTTCATAACACTTTAACCAGAGTGACGGGAGAGCGGCATTTCAGAAAACGTGCTTATCTCGGCGAGAAAAAGCGATTTCGGCAATAAAATTTAAAACGCGTGTAAAACATAAACCAAACGATGAAATTGGTTATTTCTTCATGTATAATGATCAACTCGATACTCCCTAGCCCCCAACAGCCTTTTTTTTCATAACACTTTAACCAGAGTGACGGGAGAGCGGCATTTCAGAAAACGTGCTTATCTCGGCGAGAAAAAGCGATTTCGGCAATAAAATTTAAAACGCGTGTAAAACATAAACCAAACGATGAAATTGGTTATTTCTTCATGTATAATGATCAACTCGATACTCCCTAGCCCCCAACAGCCTTTTTTTTCATAACACTTTAACCAGAGTGACGGGAGAGCGGCATTTCAGAAAACGTGCTTATCTCGGCGAGAAAAAGCGATTTCGGCAATAAAATTTAAAACGCGTGTAAAACATAAACCAAACGATGAAATTGGTTATTTCTTCATGTATAATGATCAACTCGATACTCCCTAGCCCCCAACAGCCTTTTTTTTCATAACACTTTAACCAGAGTGACGGGAGAGCGGCATTTCAGAAAACGTGCTTATCTCGGCGAGAAAAAGCGATTTCGGCAATAAAATTTAAAACGCGTGTAAAACATAAACCAAACGATGAAATTGGTTATTTCTTCATGTATAATGATCAACTCGATACTCCCTAGCCCCCAACAGCCTTTTTTTTCATAACACTTTAACCAGAGGTGACGGGAGAGCGGCATTTCAGAAAACGTGCTTATCTCGGCGAGAAAAAGCGATTTCGGCAATAAAATTTAAAACGCGTGTAAAACATAAACCAAACGATGAAATTGGTTATTTCTTCATGTATAATGATCAACTCGATACTCCCTAGCCCCCAACAGCCTTTTTTTTCATAACACTTTAACCAGAGTGACGGGAGAGCGGCATTTCAGAAAACGTGCTTATCTCGGCGAGAAAAAGCGATTTCGGCAATAAAATTTAAAACGCGTGTAAAACATAAACCAAACGATGAAATTGGTTATTTCTTCATGTATAATGATCAACTCGATACTCCCTAGCCCCCAACAGCCTTTTTTTTCATAACACTTTAACCAGAGTGACGGGAGAGCGGCATTTCAGAAAACGTGCTTATCTCGGCGAGAAAAAGCGATTTCGGCAATAAAATTTAAAACGCGTGTAAAACATAAACCAAACGATGAAATTGGTTATTTCTTCATGTATAATGATCAACTCGATACTCCCTAGCCCCCAACAGCCTTTTTTTTCATAACACTTTAACCAGAGTGACGGGAGAGCGGCATTTCAGAAAACGTGCTTATCTCGGCGAGAAAAAGCGATTTCGGCAATAAAATTTAAAACGCGTGTAAAACATAAACCAAACGATGAAATTGGTTATTTCTTCATGTATAATGATCAACTCGATACTCCCTAGCCCCCAACAGCCTTTTTTTTCATAACACTTTAACCAGAGTGACGGGAGAGCGGCATTTCAGAAAACGTGCTTATCTCGGCGAGAAAAAGCGATTTCGGCAATAAAATTTAAAACGCGTGTAAAACATAAACCAAACGATGAAATTGGTTATTTCTTCATGTATAATGATCAACTCGATACTCCCTAGCCCCCAACAGCCTTTTTTTTCATAACACTTTAACCAGAGTGACGGGAGAGCGGCATTTCAGAAAACGTGCTTATCTCGGCGAGAAAAAGCGATTTCGGCAATAAAATTTAAAACGCGTGTAAAACATAAACCAAACGATGAAATTGGTTATTTCTTCATGTATAATGATCAACTCGATACTCCCTAGCCCCCAACAGCCTTTTTTTTCATAACACTTTAACCAGAGTGACGGGAGAGCGGCATTTCAGAAAACGTGCTTATCTCGGCGAGAAAAAGCGATTTCGGCAATAAAATTTAAAACGCGTGTAAAACATAAACCAAACGATGAAATTGGTTATTTCTTCATGTATAATGATCAACTCGATACTCCCTAGCCCCCAACAGCCTTTTTTTTCATAACACTTTAACCAGAGTGACGGGAGAGCGGCATTTCAGAAAACGTGCTTATCTCGGCGAGAAAAAGCGATTTCGGCAATAAAATTTAAAACGCGTGTAAAACATAAACCAAACGATGAAATTGGTTATTTCTTCATGTATAATGATCAACTCGATACTCCCTAGCCCCCAACAGCCTTTTTTTTCATAACACTTTAACCAGAGTGACGGGAGAGCGGCATTTCAGAAAACGTGCTTATCTCGGCGAGAAAAAGCGATTTCGGCAATAAAATTTAAAACGCGTGTAAAACATAAACCAAACGATGAAATTGGTTATTTCTTCATGTATAATGATCAACTCGATACTCCCTAGCCCCCAACAGCCTTTTTTTTCATAACACTTTAACCAGAGTGACGGGAGAGCGGCATTTCAGAAAACGTGCTTATCTCGGCGAGAAAAAGCGATTTCGGCAATAAAATTTAAAACGCGTGTAAAACATAAACCAAACGATGAAATTGGTTATTTCTTCATGTATAATGATCAACTCGATACTCCCTAGCCCCCAACAGCCTTTTTTTTCATAACACTTTAACCAGAGTGACGGGAGAGCGGCATTTCAGAAAACGTGCTTATCTCGGCGAGAAAAAGCGATTTCGGCAATAAAATTTAAAACGCGTGTAAAACATAAACCAAACGATGAAATTGGTTATTTCTTCATGTATAATGATCAACTCGATACTCCCTAGCCCCCAACAGCCTTTTTTTTCATAACACTTTAACCAGAGTGACGGGAGAGCGGCATTTCAGAAAACGTGCTTATCTCGGCGAGAAAAAGCGATTTCGGCAATAAAATTTAAAACGCGTGTAAAACATAAACCAAACGATGAAATTGGTTATTTCTTCATGTATAATGATCAACTCGATACTCCCTAGCCCCCAACAGCCTTTTTTTTCATAACACTTTAACCAGAGTGACGGGAGAGCGGCATTTCAGAAAACGTGCTTATCTCGGCGAGAAAAAGCGATTTCGGCAATAAAATTTAAATCGCGTGTAAAACATAAACCAAACGATGAAATTGGTTATTTCTTCATGTATAATGATCAACTCGATACTCCCTAGCCCCCAACAGCCTTTTTTTTCATAACACTTTAACCAGAGTGACGGGAGAGCGGCATTTCAGAAAACGTGCTTATCTCGGCGAGAAAAAGCGATTTCGGCAATAAAATTTAAAACGCGTGTAAAACATAAACCAAACGATGAAATTGGTTATTTCTTCATGTATAATGATCAACTCGATACTCCCTAGCCCCCAACAGCCTTTTTTTTCATAACACTTTAACCAGAGTGACGGGAGAGCGGCATTTCAGAAAACGTGCTTATCTCGGCGAGAAAAAGCGATTTCGGCAATAAAATTTAAAACGCGTGTAAAACATAAACCAAACGATGAAATTGGTTATTTCTTCATGTATAATGATCAACTCGATACTCCCTAGCCCCCAACAGCCTTTTTTTTCATAACACTTTAACCAGAGTGACGGGAGAGCGGCATTTCAGAAAACGTGCTTATCTCGGCGAGAAAAAGCGATTTCGGCAATAAAATTTAAAACGCGTGTAAAACATAAACCAAACGATGAAATTGGTTATTTCTTCATGTATAATGATCAACTCGATACTCCCTAGCCCCCAACAGCCTTTTTTTTCATAACACTTTAACCAGAGTGACGGGGGAGAGCGGCATTTCAGGAAAACGTGCTTATCTCGGCGAGAAAAAGCGATTTCGGCAATAAAATTTAAAACGCGTGTAAAACATAAACCAAACGATGAAATTGGTTATTCTTCATGTATAATGATCAACTCGATACTCCCTAGCCCCCAACAGCCTTTTTTTTCATAACACTTTAACCAGAGTGACGGAGAGAGCGGCATTTCAGAAAACGTGCTTATCTCGGCGAGAAAAAGCGATTTCGGCAATAAAATTTAAAACGCGTGTAAAACATAAACCAAACGATGAAATTGGGTTATTTCTTCATGTATAATGATCAACTCGATACTCCCTAGCCCCCAACAGCCTTTGTTTTTCATAACACTTTAACCAGAGTGACGGGAGAGCGGCATTTCAGAAAACGTGCTTATCTCGGCGAGAAAAAGCGATTTCGGCAATAAAATTTAAAACGCGTGTAAAACATAAACCAAACGATGAAATTGGTTATTTCTTCATGTATAATGATCAACTCGATACTCCCTAGCCCCCAACAGCCTTTTTTTTCATAACACTTTAACCAGAGTGACGGGAGAGCGGCATTCAGAAAACGTGCTTATCTCGGCGAGAAAAAGCGATTTCGGCAATAAAATTTAAAACGCGTGTAAAACATAAACCCAAACGATGAAATTGGTTATTTCTTCATGTATAATGATCAACTCGATACTCCCTAGCCCCAACAGCCTTTTTTTTCATAACACTTTAACCAGGGTGACGGGGAGAGCGGCATTTCAGAAAACGTGCTTATCTCGGCGAGAAAAAGCGATTTCGGCAATAACATTTAAAACGCGTGTAAAACATAAACCAAACGATGAAATTGGTTATTTCTTCATGTATAATGATCAACTCGATACTCCCTAGCCCCCAACAGCCTTTTTTTTCATAACACTTTAACCAGAGTGACGGGAGAGCGGCATTTCAGAAAACGTGCTTATCTCGGCGAGAAAAAGCGATTTCGGCAATAAAATTTAAAACGCGTGTAAAACATAAACCAAACGATGAAATTGGTTATTTCTTCATGTATAATGATCAACTCGATACTCCCTAGCCCCCAACAGCCTTTTTTTTCATAACACTTTAACCAGAGTGACGGGAGAGCGGCATTTCAGAAAACGTGCTTATCTCGGCGAGAGAAAAGCGATTTCGGCAATAAAATTTAAAACGCGTGTAAAACATAAACCAAACGATGAAATTGGTTATTTCTTCATGTATAATGATCAACTCGATACTCCCTAGCCCCCAACAGCCTTTTTTTTCATAACACTTTAACCAGAGTGACGGGAGAGCGGCATTTCAGAAAACGTGCTTATCTCGGCGAGAAAAAGCGATTCGGCAATAAAATTTAAAACGCGTGTAAAACATAAACCAAACGATGAAATTGGTTATTTCTTCATGTATAATGATCAACTCGATACTCCCTAGCCCCCCAACAGCCTTTTTTTTCATAACACTTTAACCAGAGTGACGGGGAGAGCGGCATTTCAGAAAACGTGCTTATCTCGGCGAGAAAAAGCGATTTCGGCAATAAAATTTAAAACGCGTGTAAAACATAAACCAAACGATGAAATTGGTTATTTCTTCATGTATAATGATCAACTCGATACTCCCTAGCCCCCAACAGCCTTTTTTTTCATAACACTTTAACCAGAGTGACGGGAGAGCGGCATTTCAGAAAACGTGCTTATCTCGGCGAGAAAAAGCGATTTCGGCATAAAATTTAAAACGCGTGTAAAACATAAACCAAACGATGAAATTGGTTATTTCTTCATGTATAATGATCAACTCGATACTCCCTAGCCCCCAACAGCCTTTTTTTTCATAACACTTTAACCAGAGTGACGGGAGAGCGGCATTTCAGAAAACGTGCTTATCTCGGCGAGAAAAAGCGATTTCGGCAATAAAATTTAAAACGCGTGTAAAACATAAACCAAACGATGAAATTGGTTATTTCTTCATGTATAATGATCAACTCGATACTCCCTAGCCCCCAACAGCCTTTTTTTTTCATAACACTTTAACCAGAGTGACGGGAGAGCGGCATTTCAGAAAACGTGCTTATCTCGGCGAGGAAAAAGCGATTTCGGCAATAAAATTTAAAACGCGTGTAAAACATAAACCAAACGATGAAATTGGTTATTTCTTCATGTATAATGATCAACTCGATACTCCCTAGCCCCCAACAGCCTTTTTTTTCATAACACTTTAACCAGAGTGACGGAGAGCGGCATTTCAGAAACGTGCTTATCTCGGCGAGAAAAAGCGATTTCGGCAATAAAATTTAAAACGCGTGTAAAACATAAACCAAACGATGAAATTGGTTATTTCTTCATGTATAATGATCAACTCGATACTCCCTAGCCCCCAACAGCCTTTTTTTTCATAACACTTTAACAGAGTGACGGGAGAGCGGCATTTCAGAAAACGTGCTTATCTCGGCGAGAAAAAGCGATTTCGGCAATAAAATTTAAAACGCGTGTAAAACATAAACCAAACGATGAAATTGGTTATTTCTTCATGTATAATGATCAACTCGATACTCCCTAGCCCCCAACAGCCTTTTTTTTCATAACACTTTAACCAGAGTGACGGGTGAGAGCGGCATTTCAGAAAACGTGCTTATCTCGGCGAGAAAAAGCGATTTCGGCAATAAAATTTAAAACGCGTGTAAAACATAAACCAAACGATGAAATTGGTTATTTCTTCATGTATAATGATCAACTCGATACTCCCTAGCCCCCAACAGCCTTTTTTTTTCATAACACTTTAACCAGAGTGACGGGAGAGCGGCATTTCAGAAACGTGCTTATCTCGGCGAGAAAAAGCGATTTCGGCAATAAAATTTAAAACGCGTGTAAAACATAAACCAAACGATGAAATTGGTTATTTCTTCATGTATAATGATCAACTCGATACTCCCTAGCCCCCAACAGCCTTTTTTTTTCATAACACTTTAACCAGAGTGACGGGAGAGCGGCATTTCAGAAAACGTGCTTATCTCGGCGAGAAAAAGCGATTTCGGCAATAAAATTTAAAACGCGTGTAAAACATAAACCAAACGATGAAATTGGTTATTTCTTCATGTATAATGATCAACTCGATACTCCCTAGCCCCCAACAGCCTTTTTTTTTCATAACACTTTAACCAGAGTGACGGGAGAGCGGCATTTCAGAAAACGTGCTTATCTCGGCGAGAAAAAGCGATTTCGGCAATAAATTTAAAACGCGTGTAAAACATAAACCAAACGATGAAATTGGTTATTTCTTCATGTATAATGATCAACTCGATACTCCCTAGCCCCCAACAGCCTTTTTTTTTTCATAACACTTTAACCAGAGTGACGGGAGAGCGGCATTTCAGAAAACGTGCTTATCTCGGCGAGAAAAGCGATTTCGGCAATAAAATTTAAAAACGCGTGTAAAACATAAACCAAACGATGAAATTGGTTATTTCTTCATGTATAATGATCAACTCGATACTCCCTAGCCCCCAACAGCCTTTTTTTTCATAACACTTTAACCAGAGTGACGGGAGAGCGGCATTTCAGAAAACGTGCTTATCTCGGCGAGAAAAAGCGATTTCGGCAATAAAATTTAAAACGCGTGTAAAACATAAACCAAACGATGAAATTGGTTATTTCTTCATGTATAATGATCAACTCGATACTCCCTAGCCCCCAACAGCCTTTTTTTTTCATAACACTTTAACCAGAGTGACGGGAGAGCGGCATTTCAGAAAACGTGCTTATCTCGGCGAGAAAAAGCGATTTCGGCAATAAAATTTAAAACGCTTGTAAAACATAAACCAAACGATGAAATTGGTTATTTCTTCATGTATAATGATCAACTCGATACTCCCTAGCCCCCAACAGCCTTTTTTTTCATAACACTTTAACCAGAGTGACGGGAGAGCGGCATTTCAGAAAACGTGCTTATCTCGGCGAGAAAAGCGATTTCGGCAATAAAATTTAAAACGCGTGTAAAACATAAACCAAACGATGAAATTGGTTATTTCTTCATGTATAATGATCAACTCGATACTCCCTAGCCCCCAACAGCCTTTTTTTTCATAACACTTTAACCAGAGTGACGGGAGAGCGGCATTTCAGAAAACGTGCTTATCTCGGCGAGAAAAGCGATTTCGGCAATAAAATTTAAAACGCGTGTAAAACATAACCAAACGATGAAATTGGTTATTTCTTCATGTATAATGATCAACTCGATACTCCCTAGCCCCAACAGCCTTTTTTTTCATAACACTTTAACCAGAGTGACGGGAGAGCGGCATTTCAGAAAACGTGCTTATCTCGGCGAGAAAAAGCGATTTCGGCAATAAAATTTAAAACGCGTGTAAAACATAAACCAAACGATGAAATTGGTTATTTCTTCATGTATAATGATCAACTCGATACTCCCTAGCCCCCAACAGCCTTTTTTTTCATAACACTTTAACCAGAGTGACGGGAGAGCGGCATTTCAGAAAACGTGCTTATCTCGGCGAGAAAAAGCGATTTCGGCAATAAAATTTAAAACGCGTGTAAAACATAAACCAAACGATGAAATTGGTTATTTCTTCATGTATAATGATCAACTCGATACTCCCTAGCCCCCAACAGCCTTTTTTTTCATAACACTTTAACCAGAGTGACGGGAGAGCGGCATTTCAGAAAACGTGCTTATCTCGGCGAGAAAAAGCGATTTCGGCAATAAAATTTAAAACGCGTGTAAAACATAAACCAAACGATGAAATTGGTTATTTCTTCATGTATAATGATCAACTCGATACTCCCTAGCCCCCAACAGCCTTTTTTTTCATAACACTTTAACCAGAGTGACGGGAGAGCGGCATTTCAGAAAACGTGCTTATCTCGGCGAGAAAAAGCGATTTCGGCAATAAAATTTAAAACGCGTGTAAAACATAAACCAAACGATGAAATTGGTTATTTCTTCATGTATAATGATCAACTCGATACTCCCTAGCCCCCAACAGCCTTTTTTTTCATAACACTTTAACCAGAGTGACGGGAGAGCGGCATTTCAGAAAACGTGCTTTCTCGGCGAGAAAAAGCGATTTCGGCAATAAAATTTAAAACGCGTGTAAAACATAAACCAAACGATGAAATTGGTTATTTCTTCATGTATAATGATCAACTCGATACTCCCTAGCCCCAACAGCCTTTTTTTTCATAACACTTTAACCAGAGTGACGGGAGAGCGGCATTTCAGAAAACGTGCTTATCTCGGCGAGAAAAAGCGATTTCGGCAATAAAATTTAAAACGCGTGTAAAACATAAACCAAACGATGAAATTGGTTATTTCTTCATGTATAATGATCAACTCGATACTCCCTAGCCCCCAACAGCCTTTTTTTTCATAACACTTTAACCAGAGTGACGGGAGAGCGGCATTTCAGAAAACGTGCTTATCTCGGCGAGAAAAAGCGATTTCGGCAATAAAAATTTAAAACGCGTGTAAAACATAAACCAAACGATGAAATTGGTTATTTCTTCATGTATAATGATCAACTCGATACTCCCTAGCCCCCAACAGCCTTTTTTTTTCATAACACTTTAACCAGGGTGACGGAGAGCGGCATTTCAGAAAACGTGCTTATCTCGGCGAGAAAAAGCGATTTCGGCAATAAAATTTAAAACGCGTGTAAAAACATAAACCAAACGATGAAATTGGTTATTTCTTCATGTATAATGATCAACTCGATACTCCCTAGCCCCCAACAGCCTTTTTTTTCATAACACTTTAACCAGAGTGACGGGAGAGCGGCATTTCAGAAAACGTGCTTATCTCGGCGAGAAAAAGCGATTTCGGCAATAAAATTTAAAACGCGTTGTAAAACATAAACCAAACGATGAAATTGGTTATTTCTTCATGTATAATGATCAACTCGATACTCCCTAGCCCCCAACAGCCTTTTTTTTCATAACACTTTAACCAGAGTGACGGGAGAGCGGCATTTCAGAAAACGTGCTTATCTCGGCGAGAAAAGCGATTTCGGCAATAAAATTTAAAACGCGTGTAAAACATAAACCAAACGATGAAATTGGTTATTTCTTCATGTATAATGATCAACTCGATACTCCCTAGCCCCCAACAGCCTTTTTTTTCATAACACTTTAACCAGAGTGACGGGAGAGCGGCATTTCAGAAAACGTGCTTATCTCGGCGAGAAAAAGCGATTTCGGCAATAAAATTTAAAACGCGTGTAAAACATAAACCAAACGATGAAATTGGTTATTTCTTCATGTATAATGATCAACTCGATACTCCCTAGCCCCCAACAGCCTTTTTTTTCATAACACTTTAACCAGAGTGACGGGAGAGCGGCATTTCAGAAAACGTGCTTATCTCGGCGAGAAAAAGCGATTTCGGCAATAAAATTTAAAACGCGTGTAAAACATAAACCAAACGATGAAATTGGTTATTTCTTCATGTATAATGATCAACTCGATACTCCCTAGCCCCCAACAGCCTTTTTTTTCATAACACTTTAACCAGAGTGACGGGAGAGCGGCATTTCAGAAAACGTGCTTATCTCGGCGAGAAAAAGCGATTTCGGCAATAAAATTTAAAACGCGTGTAAAACATAAACCAACGATGAAATTGGTTATTTCTTCATGTATAATGATCAACTCGATACTCCCTAGCCCCCAACAGCCTTTTTTTTCATAACACTTTAACCAGAGTGACGGGAGAGCGGCATTTCAGAAAACGTGCTTATCTCGGCGAGAAAAAGCGATTTCGGCAATAAAATTTAAAACGCGTGTAAAACATAAACCAAACGATGAAATTGGTTATTTCTTCATGTATAATGATCAACTCGATACTCCCTAGCCCCCAACAGCCTTTTTTTTCATAACACTTTAACCAGAGTGACGGGAGAGCGGCATTTCAGAAAACGTGCTTATCTCGGCGAGAAAAAGCGATTTCGGCAATAAAATTTAAAACGCGTGTAAAACATAAACCAAACGATGAAATTGGTTATTTCTTCATGTATAATGATCAACTCGATACTCCCTAGCCCCCAACAGCCTTTTTTTTCATAACACTTTAACCAGAGTGACGGGAGAGCGGCATTTCAGAAAACGTGCTTATCTCGGCGAGAAAAAGCGATTTCGGCAATAAAATTTAAAACGCGTGTAAAACATAAACCAAACGATGAAATTGGTTATTTCTTCATGTATAATGATCAACTCGATACTCCCTAGCCCCCAACAGCCTTTTTTTTCATAACACTTTAACCAGAGTGACGGGGAGAGCGGCATTTCAGAAAACGTGCTTATCTCGGCGAGAAAAAGCGATTTCGGCAATAAAATTTAAAACGCGTGTAAAACATAAACCAAACGATGAAATTGGTTATTTCTTCATGTATAATGATCAACTCGATACTCCCTAGCCCCCAACAGCCTTTTTTTTCATAACACTTTAACCAGAGTGACGGGAGGAGCGGCATTTCAGAAAACGTGCTTATCTCGGCGAGAAAAAGCGATTTCGGCAATAAAATTTAAAACGCGTGTAAAACATAAACCAAACGATGAAATTGGTTATTTCTTCATGTATAATGATCAACTCGATACTCCCTAGCCCCCAACAGCCTTTTTTTTCATAACACTTTAACCAGAGTGACGGGAGAGCGGCATTTCAGAAAACGTGCTTATCTCGGCGAGAAAAAGCGATTTCGGCAATAAAATTTAAAACGCGTGTAAAACATAAACCAAACGATGAAATTGGTTATTTCTTCATGTATAATGATCAACTCGATACTCCCTAGCCCCCAACAGCCTTTTTTTTCATAACACTTTAACCAGAGTGACGGGAGAGCGGCATTTCAGAAAACGTGCTTATCTCGGCGAGAAAAAGCGATTTCGGCAATAAAATTTAAAACGCGTGTAAAACATAAACCAAACGATGAAATTGGTTATTTCTTCATGTATAATGATCAACTCGATACTCCCTAGCCCCCAACAGCCTTTTTTTTCATAACACTTTAACCAGAGTGACGGGAGAGCGGCATTTCAGAAAACGTGCTTATCTCGGCGAGAAAAAGCGATTTCGGCAATAAAATTTAAAACGCGTGTAAAACATAACCAAACGATGAAATTGGTTATTTCTTCATGTATAATGATCAACTCGATACTCCCTAGCCCCCAACAGCCTTTTTTTTCATAACACTTTACCAGAGTGACGGGAGAGCGGCATTTCAGAAAACGTGCTTATCTCGGCGAGAAAAAGCGATTTCGGCAATAAAATTTAAAACGCGTGTAAAACATAAACCAAACGATGAAATTGGTTATTTCTTCATGTATAATGATCAACTCGATACTCCCTAGCCCCCAACAGCCTTTTTTTTCATAACACTTTAACCAGAGTGACGGGGAGAGCGGCATTTCAGAAAACGTGCTTATCTCGGCGAGAAAAAGCGATTTCGGCAATAAAATTTAAAACGCGTGTAAAACATAAACCAAACGATGAAATTGGTTATTTCTTCATGTATAATGATCAACTCGATACTCCCTAGCCCCAACAGCCTTTTTTTTCATAACACTTTAACCAGAGTGACGGGAGAGCGGCATTTCAGAAAACGTGCTTATCTCGGCGAGAAAAAGCGATTTCGGCAATAAAATTTAAAACGCGTGTAAAACATAAACCAAACGATGAAATTGGTTATTTCTTCATGTATAATGATCAACTCGATACTCCCTAGCCCCCAACAGCCTTTTTTTTCATAACACTTTAACCAGAGTGACGGGAGAGCGGCATTTCAGAAAACGTGCTTATCTCGGCGAGAAAAAGCGATTTCGGCAATAAAATTTAAAACGCGTGTAAAACATAAACCAAACGATGAAATTGGTTATTTCTTCATGTATAATGATCAACTCGATACTCCCTAGCCCCCAACAGCCTTTTTTTTCATAACACTTTAACCAGAGTGACGGGAGAGCGGCATTTCAGAAAACGTGCTTATCTCGGCGAGAAAAAGCGATTTCGGCAATAAAATTTAAAACGCGTGTAAAACATAAACCAAACGATGAAATTGGTTATTTCTTCATGTATAATGATCAACTCGATACTCCCTAGCCCCCAACAGCCTTTTTTTTCATAACACTTTAACCAGAGTGACGGGAGAGCGGCATTTCAGAAAACGTGCTTATCTCGGCGAGAAAAGCGATTTCGGCAATAAAATTTAAAACGCGTGTAAAACATAAACCAAACGATGAAATTGGTTATTTCTTCATGTATAATGATCAACTCGATACTCCCTAGCCCCCAACAGCCTTTTTTTTCATAACACTTTAACCAGAGTGACGGGAGAGCGGCATTTCAGAAAACGTGCTTATCTCGGCGAGGAAAAAGCGATTTCGGCAATAAAATTTAAAACGCGTGTAAAACATAAACCAAACGATGAAATTGGTTATTTCTTCATGTATAATGATCAACTCGATACTCCCTAGCCCCCGAACAGCCTTTTTTTTCATAACACTTTAACCAGAGTGACGGGAGAGCGGCATTTCAGAAAACGTGCTTATCTCGGCGAGAAAAAGCGATTTCGGCAATAAAATTTAAAACGCGTGTAAAACATAAACCAAACGATGAAATTGGTTATTTCTTCATGTATAATGATCAACTCGATACTCCCTAGCCCCCAACAGCCTTTTTTTTCATAACACTTTAACCAGAGTGACGGGAGAGCGGCATTTCAGAAAACGTGCTTATCTCGGCGAGAAAAAAGCGATTTCGGCAATAAAATTTAAAACGCGTGTAAAACATAAACCAAACGATGAAATTGGTTATTTCTTCATGTATAATGATCAACTCGATACTCCCTAGCCCCCAACAGCCTTTTTTTTTCATAACACTTTAACCAGAGTGACGGGAGAGCGGCATTTCAGAAAACGTGCTTATCTCGGCGAGAAAAAGCGATTTCGGCAATAAAATTTAAAACGCGTGTAAAACATAAACCAAACGATGAAATTGGTTATTTCTTCATGTATAATGATCAACTCGATACTCCCTAGCCCCAACAGCCTTTTTTTTCATAACACTTTAACCAGAGTGACGGGAGAGCGGCATTTCAGAAAACGTGCTTATCTCGGCGAGAAAAAGCGATTTCGGCAATAAAATTTAAAACGCGTGTAAAACATAAACCAAACGATGAAATTGGTTATTTCTTCATGTATAATGATCAACTCGATACTCCCTAGCCCCCAACAGCCTTTTTTTTCATAACACTTTAACCAGAGTGACGGGAGAGCGGCATTTCAGAAAACGTGCTTATCTCGGCGAGAAAAAGCGATTTCGGCAATAAAATTTAAAACGCGTGTAAAACATAAACCAAACTGATGAAATTGGTTATTCTTCATGTATAATGATCAACTCGATACTCCCTAGCCCCCAACAGCCTTTTTTTTTCATAACACTTTAACCAGAGTGACGGGAGAGCGGCATTTCAGAAAACGTGCTTATCTCGGCGAGAAAAAGCGATTTCGGCAATAAAATTTAAAACGCGTGTAAAACATAAACCAAACGATGAAATTGGTTATTTCTTCATGTATAATGATCAACTCGATACTCCCTAGCCCCCAACAGCCTTTTTTTTCATAACACTTTAACCAGAGTGACGGGAGAGCGGCATTTCAGAAAAACGTGCTTATCTCGGCGAGAAAAAGCGATTTCGGCAATAAAATTTAAAACGCGTGTAAAAACATAAACCAAACGATGAAATTGGTTATTTCTTCATGTATAATGATCAACTCGATACTCCCTAGCCCCCAACAGCCTTTTTTTTCATAACACTTAACCAGAGTGACGGGAGAGCGGCATTTCAGAAAACGTGCTTATCTCGGCGAGAAAAAGCGATTTCGGCAATAAAATTTAAAACGCGTGTAAAACATAAACCAAACGATGAATTGGTTATTTCTTCATGTATAATGATCAACTCGATACTCCCTAGCCCCCAACAGCCTTTTTTTTCATAACACTTTAACCAGAGTGACGGGAGAGAGCGGCATTTCAGAAAACGTGCTTATCTCGGCGAGAAAAAGCGCTTTCGGCAATAAAAATTAAAACGCGTGTAAAACATAAACCAAACGATGAAATTGGTTATTTCTTCATGTATAATGATCAACTCGATACTCCCTAGCCCCCAACAGCCTTTTTTTTTCATAAACACTTTAACCAGAGTGACGGGAGAGCGGCATTTCAGAAAACGTGCTTATCTCGGCGAGAAAAAGCGATTTCGGCAATAAAATTTAAAACGCGTGTAAAACATAAACCAAACGATGAAATTGGTTATTTCTTCATGTATAATGATCAACTCGATACTCCCTAGCCCCCAACAGCCTTTTTTTTCATAACACTTTAACCAGAGTGACGGGAGAGCGGCATTTCAGAAAACGTGCTTATCTCGGCGAGAAAAAGCGATTTCGGCAATAAAATTTAAAACGCGTGTAAAACATAAACCAAACGATGAAATTGGTTATTTCTTCATGTATAATGATCAACTCGATACTCCTAGCCCCCAACAGCCTTTTTTTTCCATAACACTTTAACCAGAGTGACGGGAGAGCGGCATTTCAGAAAACGTGCTTATCTCGGCGAGAAAAAGCGATTTCGGCAATAAAATTTAAAACGCGTGTAAAACATAAACCAAACGATGAAATTGGTTATTTCTTCATGCATAATGATCAACTCGATACTCCCTAGCCCCCAACAGCCTTTTTTTTCATAACACTTTAACCAGAGTGACGGGAGAGCGGCATTTCAGAAAACGTGCTTATCTCGGCGAGAAAAAACGATTTCGGCAATAAAATTTAAAACGCGTGTAAAACATAAACCAAACGATGAAATTGGTTATTTCTTCATGTATAATGATCAACTCGAGTCGAGCTCCAGGGAGAGAGGCTGATTTTTCGCTTTTTGAGGCCGACCGACGAACCGGCGCAGGGCGGACTCAAAAGCCCGCAGAGCCGTAGGCACTTAGAAAAGTTTCGCCTTTGGCTGTGAGCTCCAGGGGGAGAGGCTGGTTTTGCGTTATTTTAGGCCGGCTGGAGAACCGGCGCGGGTCGGACGCACAATCCCCGCAGAGCCGTGGGCACTTAGAAAATGTTTGCCAAGTTGGCTCTGAGCGCCTGGTATCTAATATGGAAGTATAGAGGCCGACTTTCGGGCAAGATCACGCCGCGTTAGGCTTCCAGGACCCCGGCTAAGCAATTTTACCGGGCCGCCCGGTTCTTTTTTTGAACCAGCCTGGTTCTTTTTACACTTCCAGCTGGAGCTCAGCAGCGGCTTTTTGCGCAAGATCACGCCGGGTTAGGCTTCCAGGACCTCGGCTAACCAATTCTACCGGGCCGCCCGGTTCTTTTTTTGAACCAGCCCGGTTCTTTTTACACTTCCAGCTGGAGCTCACGAGCGGCTTTTTGGACAAGATCACGCCGTGTTAGGCTTCCAGAGCCCCGGCTAAGCAATTTTACCGGCCCGCCCGGTTCTTTTTTTTAACCCGCCCGGTTCTTTTTACACTTCCAGCTGGAGCTCAGCAGCGGGTTTTTGGACAAGATCACGCCGTGTTAGGCTTCCAGAGCCCCGGCTAAGCAATTTTACAGGGTCGCCCGGTTCTTTTTTTTAACCAGCCCGGTTTTTTTTACACTTCCAGCTGGAGCTCAGCAGCGGCTTTTTGCACAGTATCACGCCGGGTTAGGCTTCCAGAGCCCCGGCTAAGCAATTTTACCGGGCCGCCCGGTTCTTTTTTTTAACCAGCCCGGTTCTTTTTACACTTCCAGCTGGAGCTCAGCAGCGGCTTTTTGGACAAGATCACGCCGTGTTAGGCTTCCAGAGCCCCGGCTAAGCAATTTTACCGGGTCGCCCGGTTCTTTTTTTTAACCAGCCCGGTTCTTTTTACACTTCCAGCTGGAGCTCAGCAGCGGCTTTTTGGACAAGATCACGCCGTGTTAGGCTTCCAGAGCCCCGGCTAAGCAATTTTACCGGGTCGCCCGGTTCTTTTTTTAACCAGCCCGGTTCTTTTTACACTTCCAGCTGGAGCTCAGCATCGTGTAAAACATAAACTAAACGATGAAATTGGTTATTTCTTCATGTATAATGATCAACTCGATACTCCCTTTTTTTTCATAACACTTTAACCAGAGTGACGGGAGAGCGGCATTTCAGAAAACGTGCTTATCTCGGCGAGAAAAAGCGATTTCGGCAATAAAATTTAAAACGCGTGTAAAACATAAACCAAACGATGAAATTGGTTATTTCTTCATGTATAATGATCAACTCGATACTCCCTAGCCCCCAACAGCCTTTTTTTTTCATAACACTTTAACCAGAGTGACGGGAGAGCGGCATTTCAGAAAACGTGCTTATCTCGGCGAGAAAAAGCGATTTCGGCAATAAAATTTAAAACGCGTGTAAAACATAAACCAAACGATGAAATTGGTTATTTCTTCATGTATAATGATCAACTCGATACTCCCTAGCCCCCAACAGCCTTTTTTTTCATAACACTTTAACCAGAGTGACGGGAGAGCGGCATTTCAGAAAACGTGCTTATCTCGGCGAGAAAAAGCGATTTCGGCAATAAAATTTAAAACGCGTGTAAAACATAAACCAAACGATGAAATTGGTTATTTCTTCATGTATAATGATCAACTCGATACTCCCTAGCCCCCAACAGCCTTTTTTTTTCATAACACTTTAACCAGAGTGACGGGAGAGCGGCATTTCAGAAAACGTGCTTATCTCGGCGAGAAAAAGCGATTTCGGCAATAAAATTTAAAACGCGTGTAAAACATAAACCAAACGATGAAATTGGTTATTTCTTCATGTATAATGATCAACTCGATACTCCCTAGCCCCCAACAGCCTTTTTTTTCATAACACTTTAACCAGAGTGACGGGAGAGCGGCATTTCAGAAAACGTGCTTATCTCGGCGAGAAAAAGCGATTTCGGCAATAAAATTTAAAACGCGTGTAAAACATAAACCAAACGATGAAATTGGTTATTTCTTCATGTATAATGATCAACTCGATACTCCCTAGCCCCCAACAGCCTTTTTTTTCATAACACTTTAACCAGAGTGACGGGAGAGCGGCATTTCAGAAAACGTGCTTATCTCGGCGAGAAAAAGCGATTTCGGCAATAAAATTTAAAACGCGTGTAAAACATAAACCAAACGATGAAATTGGTTATTTCTTCATGTATAATGATCAACTCGATACTCCCTAGCCCCCAACAGCCTTTTTTTTCATAACACTTTAACCAGAGTGACGGGAGAGCGGCATTTCAGAAAACGTGCTTATCTCGGCGAGAAAAAGCGATTTCGGCAATAAAATTTAAAACGCGTGTAAAACATAAACCAAACGATGAAATTGGTTATTTCTTCATGTATAATGATCAACTCGATACTCCCTAGCCCCCAACAGCCTTTTTTTTCATAACACTTTAACCAGAGTGACGGGAGAGCGGCATTTCAGAAAACGTGCTTATCTCGGCGAGAAAAAGCGATTTCGGCAATAAAATTTAAAACGCGTGTAAAACATAAACCAAACGATGAAATTGGTTATTTCTTCATGTATAATGATCAACTCGATACTCCCTAGCCCCCAACAGCCTTTTTTTTCATAACACTTTAACCAGAGTGACGGGAGAGCGGCATTTCAGAAAACGTGCTTATCTCGGCGAGAAAAAGCGATTTCGGCAATAAAATTTAAAACGCGTGTAAAACATAAACCAAACGATGAAATTGGTTATTTCTTCATGTATAATGATCAACTCGATACTCCCTAGCCCCCAACAGCCTTTTTTTTCATAACACTTTAACCAGAGTGACGGGAGAGCGGCATTTCAGAAAACGTGCTTATCTCGGCGAGAAAAAGCGATTTCGGCAATAAAATTTAAAACGCGTGTAAAACATAAACCAAACGATGAAATTGGTTATTTCTTCATGTATAATGATCAACTCGATACTCCCTAGCCCCCAACAGCCTTTTTTTTCATAACACTTTAACCAGAGTGACGGGAGAGCGGCATTTCAGAAAACGTGCTTATCTCGGCGAGAAAAAGCGATTTCGGCAATAAAATTTAAAACGCGTGTAAAACATAAACCAAACGATGAAATTGGTTATTTCTTCATGTATAATGATCAACTCGATACTCCCTAGCCCCCAACAGCCTTTTTTTTCATAACACTTTAACCAGAGTGACGGGAGAGCGGCATTTCAGAAAACGTGCTTATCTCGGCGAGAAAAAGCGATTTCGGCAATAAAATTTAAAACGCGTGTAAAACATAAACCAAACGATGAAATTGGTTATTTCTTCATGTATAATGATCAACTCGATACTCCCTAGCCCCCAACAGCCTTTTTTTTCATAACACTTTAACCAGAGTGACGGGAGAGCGGCATTTCAGAAAACGTGCTTATCTCGGCGAGAAAAAGCGATTTCGGCAATAAAATTTAAAACGCGTGTAAAACATAAACCAAACGATGAAATTGGTTATTTCTTCATGTATAATGATCAACTCGATACTCTCTAGCCCCCTACAGCCTTTTTTTTCATAACACTTTAACCAGAGTGACGGGAGAGCGGCATTTCAGAAAACGTGCTTATCTCGGCGAGAAAAAGCGATTTCGGCAATAAAATTTAAAACGCGTGTAAAACATAAACCAAACGATGAAATTGGTTATTTCTTCATGTATAATGATCAACTCGATACTCCCTAGCCCCCAACAGCCTTTTTTTTCATAACACTTTAACCAGAGTGACGGGAGAGCGGCATTTCAGAAAACGTGCTTATCTCGGCGAGAAAAAGCGATTTCGGCAATAAAATTTAAAACGCGTGTAAAACATAAACCAAACGATGAAATTGGTTATTTCTTCATGTATAATGATCAACTCGATACTCCCTAGCCCCCAACAGCCTTTTTTTTCATAACACTTTAACCAGAGTGACGGGAGAGCGGCATTTCAGAAAACGTGCTTATCTCGGCGAGAAAAAGCGATTTCGGCAATAAAATTTAAAACGCGTGTAAAACATAAACCAAACAATGAAATTGGTTATTTCTTCATGTATAATGATCAACTCGATACTCCCTAGCCCCCAACAGCCTTTTTTTTCATAACACTTTAACCAGAGTGACGGGAGAGCGGCATTTCAGAAAACGTGCTTCTCTCGGCGAGAAAAAGCGATTTCGGCAATAAAATTTAAAACGCGTGTAAAACATAAACCAAACGATGAAATTGGTTATTTCTTCATGTATAATGATCAACTCGATACTCCCTAGCCCCCAACAGCCTTTTTTTTCATAACACTTTAACCAGAGTGACGGGAGAGCGGCATTTCAGAAAACGTGCTTATCTCGGCGAGAAAAAGCGATTTCGGCAATAAAATTTAAAACGCGTGTAAAACATAAACCAAACGATGAAATTGGTTATTTCTTCATGTATAATGATCAACTCGATACTCCCTAGCCCCCAACAGCCTTTTTTTTCATAACACTTTAACCAGAGTGACGGGAGAGCGGCATTTCAGAAAACGTGCTTATCTCGGCGAGAAAAAGCGATTTCGGCAATAAAATTTAAAACGCGTGTAAAACATAAACGAAACGATGAAATTGGTTATTTCTTCATGTATAATGATCAACTCGATACTCCCTAGCCCCCAACAGCCTTTTTTTTCATAACACTTTAACCAGAGTGACGGGAGAGCGGCATTTCAGAAAACGTGCTTATCTCGGCGAGAAAAAGCGATTTCGGCAATAAAATTTAAAACGCGTGTAAAACATAAACGAAACGATGAAATTGGTTATTTCTTCATGTATAATGATCAACTCGATACTCCCTAGCCCCCAACAGCCTTTTTTTTCATAACACTTTAACCAGAGTGACGGGAGAGCGGCATTTCAGAAAACGTGCTTATCTCGGCGAGAAAAAGCGATTTCGGCAATAAAATTTAAAACGCGTGTAAAACATAAACCAAACGATGAAATTGGTTATTTCTTCATGTATAATGATCAACTCGATACTCCCTAGCCCCCAACAGCCTTTTTTTTCATAACACTTTAACCAGAGTGACGGGAGAGCGGCATTTCAGAAAACGTGCTTATCTCGGCGAGAAAAAGCGATTTCGGCAATAAAATTTAAAACGCGTGTAAAACATAAACCAAACGATGAAATTGGTTATTTCTTCATGTATAATGATCAACTCGATACTCCCTAGCCCCCAACAGCCTTTTTTTTCATAACACTTTAACCAGAGTGACGGGAGAGCGGCATTTCAGAAAACGTGCTTATCTCGGCGAGAAAAAGCGATTTCGGCAATAAAATTTAAAACGCGTGTAAAACATAAACCAAACGATGAAATTGGTTATTTCTTCATGTATAATGATCAACTCGATACTCCCTAGCCCCCAACAGCCTTTTTTTTCATAACACTTTAACCAGAGTGACGGGAGAGCGGCATTTCAGAAAACGTGCTTATCTCGGCGAGAAAAAGCGATTTCGGCAATAAAATTTAAAACGCGTGTAAAACATAAACCAAACGATGAAATTGGTTATTTCTTCATGTATAATGATCAACTCGATACTCCCTAGCCCCCAACAGCCTTTTTTTTCATAACACTTTAACCAGAGTGACGGGAGAGCGGCATTTCAGAAAACGTGCTTATCTCGGCGAGAAAAAGCGATTTCGGCAATAAAATTTAAAACGCGTGTAAAACATAAACCAAACGATGAAATTGGTTATTTCTTCATGTATAATGATCAACTCGATACTCCCTAGCCCCCAACAGCCTTTTTTTTCATAACACTTTAACCAGAGTGACGGGAGAGCGGCATTTCAGAAAACGTGCTTATCTCGGCGAGAAAAAGCGATTTCGGCAATAAAATTTAAAACGCGTGTAAAACATAAACCAAACGATGAAATTGGTTATTTCTTCATGTATAATGATCAACTCGATACTCCCTAGCCCCCAACAGCCTTTTTTTTCATAACACTTTAACCAGAGTGACGGGAGAGCGGCATTTCAGAAAACGTGCTTATCTCGGCGAGAAAAAGCGATTTCGGCAATAAAATTTAAAACGCGTGTAAAACATAAACCAAACGATGAAATTGGTTATTTCTTCATGTATAATGATCAACTCGATACTCCCTAGCCCCCAACAGCCTTTTTTTTCATAACACTTTAACCAGAGTGACGGGAGAGCGGCATTTCAGAAAACGTGCTTATCTCGGCGAGAAAAAGCGATTTCGGCAATAAAATTTAAAACGCGTGTAAAACATAAACCAAACGATGAAATTGGTTATTTCTTCATGTATAATGATCAACTCGATACTCCCTAGCCCCCAACAGCCTTTTTTTTCATAACACTTTAACCAGAGTGACGGGAGAGCGGCATTTCAGAAAACGTGCTTATCTCGGCGAGAAAAAGCGATTTCGGCAATAAAATTTAAAACGCGTGTAAAACATAAACCAAACGATGAAATTGGTTATTTCTTCATGTATAATGATCAACTCGATACTCCCTAGCCCCCAACAGCCTTTTTTTTCATAACACTTTAACCAGAGTGACGGGAGAGCGCCATTTCAGAAAACGTGCTTATCTCGGCGAGAAAAAGCGATTTCGGCAATAAAATTTAAAACGCGTGTAAAACATAAACCAAACGATGAAATTGGTTATTTCTTCATGTATAATGATCAACTCGATACTCCCTAGCCCCCAACTGCCTTTTTTTTCATAACACTTTAACCAGAGTGACGGGAGAGCGGCATTTCAGAAAACGTGCTTATCTCGGCGAGAAAAAGCGATTTCGGCAATAAAATTTAAAACGCGTGTAAAACATAAACCAAACGATGAAATTGGTTATTTCTTCATGTATAATGATCAACTCGATACTCCCTAGCCCCCAACAGCCTTTTTTTTCATAACACTTTAACCAGAGTGACGGGAGAGCGGCATTTCAGAAAACGTGCTTATCTCGGCGAGAAAAAGCGATTTCGGCAATAAAATTTAAAACGCGTGTAAAACATAAACCAAACGATGAAATTGGTTATTTCTTCATGTATAATGATCAACTCGATACTCCCTAGCCCCCAACAGCCTTTTTTTTCATAACACTTTAACCAGAGTGACGGGAGAGCGCCATTTCAGAAAACGTGCTTATCTCGGCGAGAAAAAGCGATTTCGGCAATAAAATTTAAAACGCGTGTAAAACATAAACCAAACGATGAAATTGGTTATTTCTTCATGTATAATGATCAACTCGATACTCCCTAGCCCCCAACAGCCTTTTTTTTCATAACACTTTAACCAGAGTGACGGGAGAGCGCCATTTCAGAAAACGTGCTTATCTCGGCGAGAAAAAGCGATTTCGGCAATAAAATTTAAAACGCGTGTAAAACATAAACCAAACGATGAAATTGGTTATTTCTTCATGTATAATGATCAACTCGATACTCCCTAGCCCCCAACTGCCTTTTTTTTCATAACACTTTAACCAGAGTGACGGGAGAGCGGCATTTCAGAAAACGTGCTTATCTCGGCGAGAAAAAGCGATTTCGGCAATAAAATTTAAAACGCGTGTAAAACATAAACCAAACGATGAAATTGGTTATTTCTTCATGTATAATGATCAACTCGATACTCCCTAGCCCCCAACAGCCTTTTTTTTCATAACACTTTAACCAGAGTGACGGGAGAGCGGCATTTCAGAAAACGTGCTTATCTCGGCGAGAAAAAGCGATTTCGGCAATAAAATTTAAAACGCGTGTAAAACATAAACCAAACGATGAAATTGGTTATTTCTTCATGTATAATGATCAACTCGATACTCCCTAGCCCCCAACAGCCTTTTTTTTCATAACACTTTAACCAGAGTGACGGGAGAGCGGCATTTCAGAAAACGTGCTTATCTCGGCGAGAAAAAGCGATTTCGGCAATAAAATTTAAAACGCGTGTAAAACATAAACCAAACGATAAAATTGGTTATTTCTTCATGTATAATGATCAACTCGATACTCCCTAGCCCCCAACAGCCTTTTTTTTCATAACACTTTAACCAGAGTGACGGGAGAGCGCCATTTCAGAAGTCAAGTCAAGTCAAGTTTATTTGTATAGCCCTAAATCACAAGCAGTCTCAAAGGGCTTCACATAGACAATCAATTGACAATAATTCTCAAAGCATCCCCTGATCTTAGGCTCCCAAAAGGGCAAGGAAAAACTCAAAAAACCCCTACAAGGGGAAAAATGAGAAACCTTGAGAAGGGACCACAGATGGAAGGATCCCCCTTTCAGGATCACCAGGCTGCAATGGATGCAAAGAGGGCACATAAAATACATCATATGGAAACCAAAAAGTGGATGCCCAGGCCAAAGCCAAGAGCTGTCGGAGGTGCCTTCGATTGTCCTGGCAATGTCCTCCAGGAGGGTATTCCACTGCAGTTCCCTCATGGTGAATTGGTCCACGAGAATCTAGATAGCCATCGTCAGCATGGGTGTCACCTAACCACCTCCCCAGCCGGGGAGGGGTGGGGGAGTGGGGTCGGGGAGAGGTTAAAGGCCACATCATAGAAATACGTCTTTAAACGTGTCTTAAATGTTTCTACTGAGGTAGCAGTTCTAATATCCATTGGCAGGGCATTCCAGAGCTCTGGAGCCCGAATGGAAAATGCTCTAGCCCCTGCAGACATTTTCTTGGCCCTCTGTGTCACTAAAAAACTAGCGTTTTGCGAACGAAGGTTACGAGACGGAACATAAGGAACAACTAAGTCGACGAGATATGAAGGCGCTAAGCCATGCAATGATTTATAGGTTAACAAAAGAACTTTGAAGTCACATCTTAAATGGACCGGGAGCCAATGTAAATTGGCTAATATTGGGGTAATGTGATCAAATTTTCTTGTCCGTGAGAGCAGCCTCGCAGCAGCATTTTGCACTAACTGTAGACTTTTGATGCTGGACTTGGGAAGACCAGAGAATAATGCATTACAGTAGTCCAGGCGCGACGTGATAAATGCATGTATAATAATTTCGGCATCACTGGTCGAGAGGATTGGGCGAATCTTAGCAATATTACGAAGGTGAAAAAATGCTATTCTGGTTATATTTTTAATATGCTGTTGAAAGGAGAGCGTTTGGTCAAATATTACCCCGAGATTAGTTACAGTATCACTCTGAGCGATAATACGGCTATCCAGAGTTATAGCGGTTTCCTTAAATAAATGTTGATAACGAGCTGGACCAATTATCAACATCTCAGTTTTATCTGGGTTCAGACGAAGGAAGTTGAGAGACATCCATTGCTTGATCTCTGCAAGGCATGCCTCAAGATTACAACAGTCCCGCGGATCTGTCATTGATAATGGCATATATAATTGGGTGTCATCCGCATAACATTGAAAACTAACATTATATTTACGTATTATGTCCCCAAGCGGAGTCATATAAATATTAAATAGAAGTGGTCCTAGCACCGATCCCTGTGGGACACCACACGTAACTTTATAGAGCTCAGAGGACGCATTGCCATGGACCACTCGGTGCGTCCTGTCTGATAGATACGAACGAAACCAGTCTAGTGCTGACCCCGAAATACCAACACAACCTTTAAGACGCTCTAACAAAATATTGAAGTCAACAGTGTCAAAGGCAGCACTAAGATCTAGTAGTAACAATACCGACGAAGTATTTGAATCCATAGCTAAGAGGAGATCATTAGTCACTTTAGCAAGTGCTGTCTCAGTGGAATGATTAGCTTTAAACCCAGACTGAAAAGATTCATATCGATTATTAGCGACCATGTAATCAACAAGCTGCTGCGCTACTACTTTTTCAAGCAGTTTTGCTATGAATGGGAGATTTGAAACTGGCCTATAGTTACCGAGACAGTCCGGGTCAAGATTTGGTCGCTTAAGTAGCGGTTTAATGATAGCGGTTTTAAAGGCTGTAGGCACTATCCCAGAGGAGATAGACAGATTAATTATATTTAGAACGGACGGTCCTAAGATTTGAAATAATTCTTTAAGTAGTTTGGTTGGAAGCGGGTCAAGTAAACATGTTGTTTGTTTAGCCGCACTAACTAATTGTGTAAGCCTTTCGAGGGACACGCATTCAAAATTTGAAAAGGTTATCGCATGATCATCGGCGCCGGTAATCGGCGGTCCTGACTGAGTGATCGGAATGGTCATCTTGATCTCATCCCTAATGGAGTCAATCTTCCGAGCAAAAAATTTCATGAACTCGTCAGCCGAGTGAAAGGAGCTATCGGGGGTTGGCTGGCGTAGTGTTAGCTTTGCCACCGTATCAAATAGGTATTTAGGATTGTTCTTATTGAGATTAATGACCTGCGAAAAATAACGAGTTTTAGCTAAGATAAGCGCATCTTTATATTTCAGGAGGCTGTCGCGCCATGCCTGATGGAAAACCTCAAGTCTGGTTAAACGCCATTTGCGCTCATGCTTTCTACTTAATTGTTTAAGCGAACGTGTTTCATCTGTGAACCACGGAGTAGGCAGTCTACGGCGAGTTTTTAGACGTAGCGGCGCCACCGAGTCAATGGCATTTAACAATGTAGCATTGAATTCATTCGTAAGATTATCAATAGAGCCGGCATATGAGGGCAATACGGCAGTTGCTGGTCGCAGTAGCTCAGATAGCGCAGTCGCAGTCATGGAGTTAACATTACGGCTGCTGTAATTCTGATTGCTATCTTGTCTTTGACTAAGAACTAAAATTTCTAATTTTATTAAGTAGTGATCAGACAAAACAGTAGTGTATGGCAGTACTGTTATATTAGAGGTTGCCAGTCCTCGGGATAATACCAAATCTAAGGTATTACCATTCTTATGCGTTGCTACCTGTACGGCTTGCGTGAAACCAAACGTATCAATAAGAGTCTGAAACGCCGAAGTAAGTGGCTCAGACGGTATATTCATGTGGACGTTAAAATCGCCCATGATTAATATATTATCCGCGTTTGTCACTAGATCAGCCACGAATTCTGAAAATTCATCCAGGAAGCTAGCGTAAGCCCCAGGTGGACGGTAAATAACAGCAAGATAAAATGACGGTAAAGCGGTAGATCGGACAGTGAGAACTTCAAACGTTTTAAATATGTTAGTCGAACGAGGCGTAAATCTAAGATCGGAATTCGAGATGAGGGCAACACCCCCACCCTTTTTTCGAGGACGCGCCACATGCGAGCTCACAAAATTTGGAGGCGAGGCCTCATTAAGCGGTAGCAGGTCATTAGGTCTCAACCAGGTCTCGCAAAGACCAAATATATTTAGATTATGTTCCGTGATGAGGTCATTAACGAGAACTGCTTTCGTATGAAGCGATCTAATATTCATAAAACCAAGTTTAAGTGTAATCGGTTGGTCAGGGGACGCAATTGTCAGAGGATTTTTGAACGAAATGAAAGTAAGATTGTGTTCTCTAGGCCTGACATCACCTCTCAATTGTTTATTCGCGCGGCGGGACGAAACGTGCTTATCTCGGCGAGAAAAAGCGATTTCGGCAATAAAATTTAAAACGCGTGTAAAACATAAACCAAACGATGAAATTGGTTATTTCTTCATGTATAATGATCAACTCGATACTCCCTAGCCCCCAACAGCCTTTTTTTTCATAACACTTTAACCAGAGTGACGGGAGAGCGGCATTTCAGAAAACGTGCTTATCTCGGCGAGAAAAAGCGATTTCGGCAATAAAATTTAAAACGCGTGTAAAACATAAACCAAACGATGAAATTGGTTATTTCTTCATGTATAATGAGCAACTCGATACTCCCTAGCCCCCAACAGCCTTTTTTTTCATAACACTTTAACCAGAGTGACGGGAGAGCGGCATTTCAGAAAACGTGCTTATCTCGGCGAGAAAAAGCGATTTCGGCAATAAAATTTAAAACGCGTGTAAAACATAAACCAAACGATGAAATTGGTTATTTCTTCATGTATAATGATCAACTCGATACTCCCTAGCCCCCAACAGCCTTTTTTTTCATAACACTTTAACCAGAGTGACGGGAGAGCGGCATTTCAGAAAACGTGCTTATCTCGGCGAGAAAAAGCGATTTCGGCAATAAAATTTAAAACGCGTGTAAAACATAAACCAAACGATGAAATTGGTTATTTCTTCATGTATAATGATCAACTCGATACTCCCTAGCCCCCAACAGCCTTTTTTTTCATAACACTTTAACCAGAGTGACGGGAGAGCGGCATTTCAGAAAACGTGCTTATCTCGGCGAGAAAAAGCGATTTCGGCAATAAAATTTAAAACGCGTGTAAAACATAAACCAAACGATGAAATTGGTTATTTCTTCATGTATAATGATCAACTCGATACTCCCTAGCCCCCAACAGCCTTTTTTTTCATAACACTTTAACCAGAGTGACGGGAGAGCGGCATTTCAGAAAACGTGCTTATCTCGGCGAGAAAAAGCGATTTCGGCAATAAAATTTAAAACGCGTGTAAAACATAAACCAAACGATGAAATTGGTTATTTCTTCATGTATAATGATCAACTCGATACTCCCTAGCCCCCAACAGCCTTTTTTTTCATAACACTTTAACCAGAGTGACGGGAGAGCGGCATTTCAGAAAACGTGCTTATCTCGGCGAGAAAAAGCGATTTCGGCAATAAAATTTAAAACGCGTGTAAAACATAAACCAAACGATGAAATTGGTTATTTCTTCATGTATAATGATCAACTCGATACTCCCTAGCCCCCAACAGCCTTTTTTTTCATAACACTTTAACCAGAGTGACGGGAGAGCGGCATTTCAGAAAACGTGCTTATCTCGGCGAGAAAAAGCGATTTCGGCAATAAAATTTAAAACGCGTGTAAAACATAAACCAAACGATGAAATTGGTTATTTCTTCATGTATAATGATCAACTCGATACTCCCTAGCCCCCAACAGCCTTTTTTTTCATAACACTTTAACCAGAGTGACGGGAGAGCGGCATTTCAGAAAACGTGCTTATCTCGGCGAGAAAAAGCGATTTCGGCAATAAAATTTAAAACGCGTGTAAAACATAAACCAAACGATGAAATTGGTTATTTCTTCATGTATAATCATCAACTCGATACTCCCTAGCCCCCAACAGCCTTTTTTTTCATAACACTTTAACCAGAGTGACGGGAGAGCGGCATTTCAGAAAACGTGCTTATCTCGGCGAGAAAAAGCAATTTCGGCAATAAAATTTAAAACGCGTGTAAAACATAAACCAAACGATGAAATTGGTTATTTCTTCATGTATAATGATCAACTCGATACTCCCTAGCCCCCAACAGCCTTTTTTTTCATAACACTTTAACCAGAGTGACGGGAGAGCGGCATTTCAGAAAACGTGCTTATCTCGGCGAGAAAAAGCGATTTCGGCAATAAAATTTAAAACGCGTGTAAAACATAAACCAAACGATGAAATTGGTTATTTCTTCATGTATAATGATCAAGTCGATACTCCCTAGCCCCCAACAGCCTTTTTTTTCATAACACTTTAACCAGAGTGACGGGAGAGCGGCATTTCAGAAAACGTGCTTATCTCGGCGAGAAAAAGCGATTTCGGCAATAAAATTTAAAACGCGTGTAAAACATAAACCAAACGATGAAATTGGTTATTTCTTCATGTATAATGATCAACTCGATACTCCCTAGCCCCCAACAGCCTTTTTTTTCATAACACTTTAACCAGAGTGACGGGAGAGCGGCATTTCAGAAAACGTGCTTATCTCGGCGAGAAAAAGCGATTTCGGCAATAAAATTTAAAACGCGTGTAAAACATAAACCAAACGATGAAATTGGTTATTTCTTCATGTATAATGATCAACTCGATACTCCCTAGCCCCCAACAGCCTTTTTTTTCATAACACTTTAACCAGAGTGACGGGAGAGCGGCATTTCAGAAAACGTGCTTATCTCGGCGAGAAAAAGCGATTTCGGCAATAAAATTTAAAACGCGTGTAAAACATAAACCAAACGATGAAATTGGTTATTTCTTCATGTATAATGATCAACTCGATACTCCCTAGCCCCCAACAGCCTTTTTTTTCATAACACTTTAACCAGAGTGACGGGAGAGCGGCATTTCAGAAAACGTGCTTATCTCGGCGAGAAAAAGCGATTTCGGCAATAAAATTTAAAACGCGTGTAAAACATAAACCAAACGATGAAATTGGTTATTTCTTCATGTATAATGATCAACTCGATACTCCCTAGCCCCCAACAGCCTTTTTTTTCATAACACTTTAACCAGAGTGACGGGAGAGCGGCATTTCAGAAAACGTGCTTATCTCGGCGAGAAAAAGCGATTTCGGCAATAAAATTTAAAACGCGTGTAAAACATAAACCAAACGATGAAATTGGTTATTTCTTCATGTATAATGATCAACTCGATACTCCCTAGCCCCCAACAGCCTTTTTTTTCATAACACTTTAACCAGAGTGACGGGAGAGCGGCATTTCAGAAAACGTGCTTATCTCGGCGAGAAAAAGCGATTTCGGCAATAAAATTTAAAACGCGTGTAAAACATAAACCAAACGATGAAATTGGTTATTTCTTCATGTATAATGATCAACTCGATACTCCCTAGCCCCCAACAGCCTTTTTTTTCATAACACTTTAACCAGAGTGACGGGAGAGCGGCATTTCAGAAAACGTGCTTATCTCGGCGAGAAAAAGCGATTTCGGCAATAAAATTTAAAACGCGTGTAAAACATAAACCAAACGATGACATTGGTTATTTCTTCATGTATAATGATCAACTCGATACTCCCTAGCCCCCAACAGCCTTTTTTTTCATAACACTTTAACCAGAGTGACGGGAGAGCGGCATTTCAGAAAACGTGCTTATCTCGGCGAGAAAAAGCGATTTCGGCAATAAAATTTAAAACGCGTGTAAAACATAAACCAAACGATGAAATTGGTTATTTCTTCATGTATAATGATCAACTCGATACTCCCTAGCCCCCAACAGCCTTTTTTTTCATAACACTTTAACCAGAGTGACGGGAGAGCGGCATTTCAGAAAACGTGCTTATCTCGGCGAGAAAAAGCGATTTCGGCAATAAAATTTAAAACGCGTGTAAAACATAAACCAAACGATGAAATTGGTTATTTCTTCATGTATAATGATCAACTCGATACTCCCTAGCCCCCAACAGCCTTTTTTTTCATAACACTTTAACCAGAGTGACGGGAGAGCGGCATTTCAGAAAACGTGCTTATCTCGGCGAGAAAAAGCGATTTCGGCAATAAAATTTAAAACGCGTGTAAAACATAAACCAAACGATGAAATTGGTTATTTCTTCATGTATAATGATCAACTCGATACTCCCTAGCCCCCAACAGCCTTTTTTTTCATAACACTTTAACCAGAGTGACGGGAGAGCGGCATTTCAGAAAACGTGCTTATCTCGGCGAGAAAAAGCGATTTCGGCAATAAAATTTAAAACCCGTGTAAAACATAAACCAAACGATGAAATTGGTTATTTCTTCATGTATAATGATCAACTCGATACTCCCTAGCCCCCAACAGCCTTTTTTTTCATAACACTTTAACCAGAGTGACGGGAGAGCGGCATTTCAGAAAACGTGCTTATCTCGGCGAGAAAAAGCGATTTCGGCAATAAAATTTAAAACGCGTGTAAAACATAAACCAAACGATGAAATTGGTTATTTCTTCATGTATAATGATCAACTCGATACTCCCTAGCCCCCAACAGCCTTTTTTTTCATAACACTTTAACCAGAGTGACGGGAGAGCGGCATTTCAGAAAACGTGCTTATCTCGGCGAGAAAAAGCGATTTCGGCAATAAAATTTAAAACGCGTGTAAAACATAAACCAAACGATGAAATTGGTTATTTCTTCATGTATAATGATCAACTCGATACTCCCTAGCCCCCAACAGCCTTTTTTTTCATAACACTTTAACCAGAGTGACGGGAGAGCGGCATTTCAGAAAACGTGCTTATCTCGGCGAGAAAAAGCGATTTCGGCAATAAAATTTAAAACGCGTGTAAAACATAAACCAAACGATGAAATTGGTTATTTCTTCATGTATAATGATCAACTCGATACTCCCTAGCCCCCAACAGCCTTTTTTTTCATAACACTTTAACCAGAGTGACGGGAGAGCGGCATTTCAGAAAACGTGCTTATCTCGGCGAGAAAAAGCGATTTCGGCAATAAAATTTAAAACGCGTGTGAAACATAAACCAAACGATGAAATTGGTTATTTCTTCATGTATAATGATCAACTCGATACTCCCTAGCCCCCAACAGCCTTTTTTTTCATAACACTTTAACCAGAGTGACGGGAGAGCGGCATTTCAGAAAACGTGCTTATCTCGGCGAGAAAAAGCGATTTCGGCAATAAAATTTAAAACGCGTGTAAAACATAAACCAAACGATGAAATTGGTTATTTCTTCATGTATAATGATCAACTCGAGTCGAGCTCCAGGGAGAGAGGCTGATTTTTCGCTTTTTGAGGCCGACCGACGAACCGGCGCGGGGCGGACTCAAAAGCCCGCAGAGCCGTAGGCACTTAGAAAAGTTTCGCCTTTGGCTGTGAGCTCCAGGGGAGAGGCTGGTTTTGCGTTATTTTAGGCCGGCTAGAGAACCGGCGCGGGTCGGACGCACAATCCCTGCAGAGCCGTGGGCACTTAGAAAATTTTTGCCAAGTTGGCTCTGAGCGCCTGGTACCTAATATGGAAGTATAGAGGCCGACTTTCGGGCAAGATCACGCCGCGTTAGGCTTCCAGGACCCCGGCTAAGCAATTTTACCGGGCCGCCCGGTTCTTTTTTTGAACCAGCCCGGTTCTTTTTACACTTCCAGCTGGAGCTCAGCAGCGGCTTTTTGCGCAAGATCACGCCGGGTTAGGCTTCCAGGACCTCGGCTAAGCAATTCTACCGGGCCGCCCGGTTCTTTTTTTGAACCAGCCCGGTTCTTTTTACACTTCCAGCTGGAGCTCACGAGCGGCTTTTTGGACAAGATCACGCCGTGTTAGGCTTCCAGAGCCCCGGCTAAGCAATTTTACCGGCCCGCCCGGTTCTTTTTTTTAACCAGCCCGGTTCTTTTTACACTTCCAGCTGGAGCTCAGCAGCGGGTTTTTGGACAAGATCACGCCGTGTTAGGCTTCCAGAGCCCCGGCTAAGCAATTTTACAGGGTCGCCCGGTTCTTTTTTTTAACCAGCCTGGTTTTTTTTACACTTCCAGCTGGAGCTCAGCAGCGGCTT
This sequence comes from Syngnathus leptorhynchus, assembly GCF_054491065.1. Lineage (NCBI taxonomy): Eukaryota > Metazoa > Chordata > Actinopteri > Syngnathiformes > Syngnathidae > Syngnathus > Syngnathus leptorhynchus. The sequence goes on from NW_028232040.1 coordinate 122,890, forward strand.
TTTGCACAGTATCACGCCGGGTTAGGCTTCCAGAGCCCCGGCTAAGCAATTTTACCGGGCCGCCCGGTTCTTTTTTTTAACCAGCCCGGTTCTTTTTACACTTCCAGCTGGAGCTCAGCAGCGGCTTTTTGGACAAGATCACGCCGTGTTAGGCTTCCAGAACCCCGGCTAAGCAATTTTACCGGGTCGCCCGGTTCTTTTTTTTAACCAGCCCGGTTCTTTTTACACTTCCAGCTGGAGCTCAGCAGCAGCTTTTTGGACAAGATCACGCCGTGATAGGCTTCCAGAGCCCCGGCTAAGCAATTTTACCGGGTCGCCCGGTTCTTTTTTTAACCAGCCCGGTTCTTTTTACACTTCCAGCTGGAGCTCAGCATCGTGTAAAACATAAACCAAACGATGAAATTGGTTATTTCTTCATGTATAATCATCAACTCGATACTCCCTAGCCCCCAACAGCCTTTTTTTTCATAACACTTTAACCAGAGTGACGGGAGAGCGGCATTTCAGAAAACGTGCTTATCTCGGCGAGAAAAAGCAATTTCGGCAATAAAATTTAAAACGCGTGTAAAACATAAACCAAACGATGAAATTGGTTATTTCTTCATGTATAATGATCAACTCGATACTCCCTAGCCCCCAACAGCCTTTTTTTTCATAACACTTTAACCAGAGTGACGGGAGAGCGGCATTTCAGAAAACGTGCTTATCTCGGCGAGAAAAAGCGATTTCGGCAATAAAATTTAAAACGCGTGTAAAACATAAACCAAACGATGAAATTGGTTATTTCTTCATGTATAATGATCAACTCGATACTCCCTAGCCCCCAACAGCCTTTTTTTTCATAACACTTTAACCAGAGTGACGGGAGAGCGGCATTTCAGAAAACGTGCTTATCTCGGCGAGAAAAAGCGATTTCGGCAATAAAATTTAAAACGCGTGTAAAACATAAACCAAACGATGAAATTGGTTATTTCTTCATGTATAATGATCAACTCGATACTCCCTAGCCCCCAACAGCCTTTTTTTTCATAACACTTTAACCAGAGTGACGGGAGAGCGGCATTTCAGAAAACGTGCTTATCTCGGCGAGAAAAAGCGATTTCGGCAATAAAATTTAAAACGCGTGTAAAACATAAACCAAACGATGAAATTGGTTATTTCTTCATGTATAATGATCAACTCGATACTCCCTAGCCCCCAACAGCCTTTTTTTTCATAACACTTTAACCAGAGTGACGGGAGAGCGGCATTTCAGAAAACGTGCTTATCTCGGCGAGAAAAAGCGATTTCGGCAATAAAATTTAAAACGCGTGTAAAACATAAACCAAACGATGAAATTGGTTATTTCTTCATGTATAATGATCAACTCGATACTCCCTAGCCCCCAACAGCCTTTTTTTTCATAACACTTTAACCAGAGTGACGGGAGAGCGGCATTTCAGAAAACGTGCTTATCTCGGCGAGAAAAAGCGATTTCGGCAATAAAATTTAAAACGCGTGTAAAACATAAACCAAACGATGAAATTGGTTATTTCTTCATGTATAATGATCAACTCGATACTCCCTAGCCCCCAACAGCCTTTTTTTTCATAACACTTTAACCAGAGTGACGGGAGAGCGGCATTTCAGAAAACGTGCTTATCTCGGCGAGAAAAAGCGATTTCGGCAATAAAATTTAAAACGCGTGTAAAACATAAACCAAACGATGAAATTGGTTATTTCTTCATGTATAATGATCAACTCGATACTCCCTAGCCCCCAACAGCCTTTTTTTTCATAACACTTTAACCAGAGTGACGGGAGAGCGGCATTTCAGAAAACGTGCTTATCTCGGCGAGAAAAAGCGATTTCGGCAATAAAATTTAAAACGCGTGTAAAACATAAACCAAACGATGAAATTGGTTATTTCTTCATGTATAATGATCAACTCGATACTCCCTAGCCCCCAACAGCCTTTTTTTTCATAACACTTTAACCAGAGTGACGGGAGAGCGGCATTTCAGAAAACGTGCTTATCTCGGCGAGAAAAAGCGATTTCGGCAATAAAATTTAAAACGCGTGTAAAACATAAACCAAACGATGAAATTGGTTATTTCTTCATGTATAATGATCAACTCGATACTCCCTAGCCCCCAACAGCCTTTTTTTTCATAACACTTTAACCAGAGTGACGGGAGAGCGGCATTTCAGAAAACGTGCTTATCTCGGCGAGAAAAAGCGATTTCGGCAATAAAATTTAAAACGCGTGTAAAACATAAACCAAACGATGAAATTGGTTATTTCTTCATGTATAATGATCAACTCGATACTCCCTAGCCCCCAACAGCCTTTTTTTTCATAACACTTTAACCAGAGTGACGGGAGAGCGGCATTTCAGAAAACGTGCTTATCTCGGCGAGAAAAAGCGATTTCGGCAATAAAATTTAAAACGCGTGTAAAACATAAACCAAACGATGAAATTGGTTATTTCTTCATGTATAATGATCAACTCGATACTCCCTAGCCCCCAACAGCCTTTTTTTTCATAACACTTTAACCAGAGTGACGGGAGAGCGGCATTTCAGAAAACGTGCTTATCTCGGCGAGAAAAAGCGATTTCGGCAATAAAATTTAAAACGCGTGTAAAACATAAACCAAACGATGAAATTGGTTATTTCTTCATGTATAATGATCAACTCGATACTCCCTAGCCCCCAACAGCCTTTTTTTTCATAACACTTTAACCAGAGTGACGGGAGAGCGGCATTTCAGAAAACGTGCTTATCTCGGCGAGAAAAAGCGATTTCGGCAATAAAATTTAAAACGCGTGTAAAACATAAACCAAACGATGAAATTGGTTATTTCTTCATGTATAATGATCAACTCGATACTCCCTAGCCCCCAACAGCCTTTTTTTTCATAACACTTTAACCAGAGTGACGGGAGAGCGGCATTTCAGAAAACGTGCTTATCTCGGCGAGAAAAAGCGATTTCGGCAATAAAATTTAAAACGCGTGTAAAACATAAACCAAACGATGAAATTGGTTATTTCTTCATGTATAATGATCAACTCGATACTCCCTAGCCCCCAACAGCCTTTTTTTTCATAACACTTTAACCAGAGTGACGGGAGAGCGGCATTTCAGAAAACGTGCTTATCTCGGCGAGAAAAAGCGATTTCGGCAATAAAATTTAAAACGCGTGTAAAACATAAACCAAACGATGAAATTGGTTATTTCTTCATGTATAATGATCAACTCGATACTCCCTAGCCCCCAACAGCCTTTTTTTTCATAACACTTTAACCAGAGTGACGGGAGAGCGGCATTTCAGAAAACGTGCTTATCTCGGCGAGAAAAAGCGATTTCGGCAATAAAATTTAAAACGCGTGTAAAACATAAACCAAACGATGAAATTGGTTATTTCTTCATGTATAATGATCAACTCGAGTCGAGCTCCAGGGAGAGAGGCTGATTTTTCGCTTTTTGAGGCCGACCGACGAACCGGCGCGGGGCGGACTCAAAAGCCCGCAGAGCCGTAGGCACTTAGAAAAGTTTCGCCTTTGGCTGTGAGCTCCAGGGGAGAGGCTGGTTTTGCGTTATTTTAGGCCGGCTGGAGAACCGACGCGGGTCGGACGCACAATCCCTGCAGAGCCGTGGGCACTTAGAAAATTTTTGCCAAGTTGGCTCTGAGCGCCTGGTACCTAATATGGAAGTATAGAGGCCGACTTTCGGGCAAGATCACGCCGCGTTAGGCTTCCAGGACCCCGGCTAAGCAATTTTACCGGGCCGCCCGGTTCTTTTTTTGAACCAGCCCGGTTCTTTTTACACTTCCAGCTGGAGCTCAGCAGCGGCTTTTTGCGCAAGATCACGCCGGGTTAGGCTTCCAGGACCTCGGCTAAGCAATTCTACCGGGCCGCCCGGTTCTTTTTTTGAACCAGCCCGGTTCTTTTTACACTTCCAGCTGGAGCTCACGAGCGGCTTTTTGGACAAGATCACGCCGTGTTAGGCTTCCAGAGCCCCGGCTAAGCAATTTTACCGGCCCGCCCGGTTCTTTTTTTTAACCAGCCCGGTTCTTTTTACACTTCCAGCTGGAGCTCAGCAGCGGGTTTTTGGACAAGATCACGCCGTGTTAGGCTTCCAGAGCCCCGGCTAAGCAATTTTACAGGGTCGCCCGGTTCTTTTTTTTAACCAGCCCGGTTTTTTTTACACTTCCAGCTGGAGCTCAGCAGCGGCTTTTTGCACAGTATCACGCCGGGTTAGGCTTCCAGAGCCCCGGCTAAGCAATTTTACCGGGCCGCCCGGTTCTTTTTTTTAACCAGCCCGGTTCTTTTTACACTTCCAGCTGGAGCTCAGCAGCGGCTTTTTGGACAAGATCACGCCGTGTTAGGCTTCCAGAGCCCCGGCTAAGCAATTTTACCGGGTCGCCCGGTTCTTTTTTTTAACCAGCCCGGTTCTTTTTACACTTCCAGCTGGAGCTCAGCAGCGGCTTTTTGGACAAGATCACGCCGTGATAGGCTTCCAGAGCCCCGGCTAAGCAATTTTACCGGGTCGCCCGGTTCTTTTTTTAACCAGCCCGGTTCTTTTTACACTTCCAGCTGGAGCTCAGCATCGTGTAAAACATAAACCAAACGATGAAATTGGTTATTTCTTCATGTATAATGATCAACTCGATACTCCCTAGCCCCCAACAGCCTTTTTTTTTCATAACACTTTAACCAGAGTGACGGGAGAGCGGCATATCAGAAAACGTGCTTATCTCGGCGAGAAAAAGCGATTTCGGCAATAAAATTTAAAACGCGTGTAAAACATAAACCAAACGATGAAATTGGTTATTTCTTCATGTATAATGATCAACTCGATACTCCCTAGCCCCCAACAGCCTTTTTTTTCATAACACTTTAACCAGAGTGACGGGAGAGCGGCATTTCAGAAAACGTGCTTATCTCGGCGAGAAAAAGCGATTTCGGCAATAAAATTTAAAACGCGTGTAAAACATAAACCAAACGATGAAATTGGTTATTTCTTCATGTATAATGATCAACTCGATACTCCCTAGCCCCCAACAGCCTTTTTTTTCATAACACTTTAACCAGAGTGACGGGAGAGCGGCATTTCAGAAAACGTGCTTATCTCGGCGAGAAAAAGCGATTTCGGCAATAAAATTTAAAACGCGTGTAAAACATAAACCAAACGATGAAATTGGTTATTTCTTCATGTATAATGATCAACTCGATACTCCCTAGCCCCCAACAGCCTTTTTTTTCATAACACTTTAACCAGAGTGACGGGAGAGCGGCATTTCAGAAAACGTGCTTATCTCGGCGAGAAAAAGCGATTTCGGCAATAAAATTTAAAACGCGTGTAAAACATAAACCAAACGATGAAATTGGTTATTTCTTCATGTATAATGATCAACTCGATACTCCCTAGCCCCCAACAGCCTTTTTTTTCATAACACTTTAACCAGAGTGACGGGAGAGCGGCATTTCAGAAAACGTGCTTATCTCGGCGAGAAAAAGCGATTTCGGCAATAAAATTTAAAACGCGTGTAAAACATAAACCAAACGATGAAATTGGTTATTTCTTCATGTATAATCATCAACTCGATACTCCCTAGCCCCCAACAGCCTTTTTTTTCATAACACTTTAACCAGAGTGACGGGAGAGCGGCATTTCAGAAAACGTGCTTATCTCGGCGAGAAAAAGCGATTTCGGCAATAAAATTTAAAACGCGTGTAAAACATAAACCAAACGATGAAATTGGTTATTTCTTCATGTATAATGATCAACTCGATACTCCCTAGCCCCCAACAGCCTTTTTTTTCATAACACTTTAACCAGAGTGACGGGAGAGCGGCATTTCAGAAAACGTGCTTATCTCGGCGAGAAAAAGCGATTTCGGCAATAAAATTTAAAACGCGTGTAAAACATAAACCAAACGATGAAATTGGTTATTTCTTCATGTATAATGATCAACTCGATACTCCCTAGCCCCCAACAGCCTTTTTTTTCATAACACTTTAACCAGAGTGACGGGAGAGCGGCATTTCAGAAAACGTGCTTATCTCGGCGAGAAAAAGCGATTTCGGCAATAAAATTTAAAACGCGTGTAAAACATAAACCAAACGATGAAATTGGTTATTTCTTCATGTATAATGATCAACTCGATACTCCCTAGCCCCCAACAGCCTTTTTTTTCATAACACTTTAACCAGAGTGACGGGAGAGCGGCATTTCAGAAAACGTGCTTATCTCGGCGAGAAAAAGCGATTTCGGCAATAAAATTTAAAACGCGTGTAAAACATAAACCAAACGATGAAATTGGTTATTTCTTCATGTATAATGATCAACTCGATACTCCCTAGCCCCCAACAGCCTTTTTTTTCATAACACTTTAACCAGAGTGACGGGAGAGCGGCATTTCAGAAAACGTGCTTATCTCGGCGAGAAAAAGCGATTTCGGCAATAAAATTTAAAACGCGTGTAAAACATAAACCAAACGATGAAATTGGTTATTTCTTCATGTATAATGATCAACTCGATACTCCCTAGCCCCCAACAGCCTTTTTTTTCATAACACTTTAACCAGAGTGACGGGAGAGCGGCATTTCAGAAAACGTGCTTATCTCGGCGAGAAAAAGCGATTTCGGCAATAAAATTTAAAACGCGTGTAAAACATAAACCAAACGATGAAATTGGTTATTTCTTCATGTATAATGATCAACTCGATACTCCCTAGCCCCCAACAGCCTTTTTTTTCATAACACTTTAACCAGAGTGACGGGAGAGCGGCATTTCAGAAAACGTGCTTATCTCGGCGAGAAAAAGCGATTTCGGCAATAAAATTTAAAACGCGTGTAAAACATAAACCAAACGATGAAATTGGTTATTTCTTCATGTATAATGATCAACTCGATACTCCCTAGCCCCCAACAGCCTTTTTTTTCATAACACTTTAACCAGAGTGACGGGAGAGCGGCATTTCAGAAAACGTGCTTATCTCGGCGAGAAAAAGCGATTTCGGCAATAAAATTTAAAACGCGTGTAAAACATAAACCAAACGATGAAATTGGTTATTTCTTCATGTATAATGATCAACTCGATACTCCCTAGCCCCCAACAGCCTTTTTTTTCATAACACTTTAACCAGAGTGACGGGAGAGCGGCATTTCAGAAAACGTGCTTATCTCGGCGAGAAAAAGCGATTTCGGCAATAAAATTTAAAACGCGTGTAAAACATAAACCAAACGATGAAATTGGTTATTTCTTCATGTATAATGATCAACTCGATACTCCCTAGCCCCCAACAGCCTTTTTTTTCATAACACTTTAACCAGAGTGACGGGAGAGCGGCATTTCAGAAAACGTGCTTATCTCGGCGAGAAAAAGCGATTTCGGCAATAAAATTTAAAACGCATGTAAAACATAAACCAAACGATGAAATTGGTTATTTCTTCATGTATAATGATCAACTCGATACTCCCTAGCCCCCAACAGCCTTTTTTTTCATAACACTTTAACCAGAGTGACGGGAGAGCGGCATTTCAGAAAACGTGCTTATCTCGGCGAGAAAAAGCGATTTCGGCAATAAAATTTAAAACGCGTGTAAAACATAAACCAAACGATGAAATTGGTAATTTCTTCATGTATAATGATCAACTCGAGTCGAGCTCCAGGGAGAGAGGCTGATTTTTCGCTTTTTGAGGCCGACCGACGAACCGGCGCGGGGCGGACTCAAAAGCCCGCAGAGCCGTAGGCACTTAGAAAAGTTTCGCCTTTGGCTGTGAGCTCCAGGGGAGAGGCTGGTTTTGCGTTATTTTAGGCCGGCTGGAGAACCGGCGCGGGTCGGACGCACAATCCCTGCAGAGCCGTGGGCACTTAGAAAATTTTTGCCAAGTTGGCTCTGAGCGCCTGGTACCTAATATGGAAGTATAGAGGCCGACTTTCGGGCAAGATCACGCCGCGTTAGGCTTCCAGGACCCCGGCTAAGCAATTTTACCGGGCCGCCCGGTTCTTTTTTTGAACCAGCCCGGTTCTTTTTACACTTCCAGCTGGAGCTCAGCAGCGGCTTTTTGCGCAAGATCACGCCGGGTTAGGCTTCCAGGACCTCGGCTAAGCAATTCTACCGGGCCGCCCGGTTCTTTTTTTGAACCAGCCCGGTTCTTTTTACACTTCCAGCTGGAGCTCACGAGCGGCTTTTTGGACAAGATCACGCCGTGTTAGGCTTCCAGAGCCCCGGCTAAGCAATTTTACCGGCCCGCCCGGTTCTTTTTTTTAACCAGCCCGGTTCTTTTTACACTTCCAGCTGGAGCTCAGCAGCGGGTTTTTGGACAAGATCACGCCGTGTTAGGCTTCCAGAGCCCCGGCTAAGCAATTTTACAGGGTCGCCCGGTTCTTTTTTTTAACCAGCCTGGTTTTTTTTACACTTCCAGCTGGAGCTCAGCAGCGGCTTTTTGCAAAGTATCACGCCGGGTTAGGCTTCCAGAGCCCCGGCTAAGCAATTTTACCGGGCCGCCCGGTTCTTTTTTTTAACCAGCCCGGTTCTTTTTACACTTCCAGCTTGAGCTCAGCAGCGGCTTTTTGGACAAGATCACGCCGTGTTAGGCTTCCAGAACCCCGGCTAAGCAATTTTACCGGGTCGCCCGGTTCTTTTTTTTAACCAGCCCGGTTCTTTTTACACTTCCAGCTGGAGCTCAGCAGCGGCTTTTTGGACAAGATCACGCCGTGATAGGCTTCCAGAGCCCCGGCTAAGCAATTTTACCGGGTCGCCCGGTTCTTTTTTTAACCAGCCCGGTTCTTTTTACACTTCCAGCTGGAGCTCAGCATCGTGTAAAACATAAACCAAACGATGAAATTGGTTATTTCTTCATGTATAATGATCAACTCGATACTCCCTAGCCCCCAACAGCCTTTTTTTTTCATAACACTTTAACCAGAGTGACGGGAGAGCGGCATATCAGAAAACGTGCTTATCTCGGCGAGAAAAAGCGATTTCGGCAATAAAATTTAAAACGCGTGTAAAACATAAACCAAACGATGAAATTGGTTATTTCTTCATGTATAATGATCAACTCGATACTCCCTAGCCCCCAACAGCCTTTTTTTTCATAACACTTTAACCAGAGTGACGGGAGAGCGGCATTTCAGAAAACGTGCTTATCTCGGCGAGAAAAAGCGATTTCGGCAATAAAATTTAAAACGCGTGTAAAACATAAACCAAACGATGAAATTGGTTATTTCTTCATGTATAATGATCAACTCGATACTCCCTAGCCCCCAACAGCCTTTTTTTTCATAACACTTTAACCAGAGTGACGGGAGAGCGGCATTTCAGAAAACGTGCTTATCTCGGCGAGAAAAAGCGATTTCGGCAATAAAATTTAAAACGCGTGTAAAACATAAACCAAACGATGAAATTGGTTATTTCTTCATGTATAATGATCAACTCGATACTCCCTAGCCCCCAACAGCCTTTTTTTTCATAACACTTTAACCAGAGTGACGGGAGAGCGGCATTTCAGAAAACGTGCTTATCTCGGCGAGAAAAAGCGATTTCGGCAATAAAATTTAAAACGCGTGTAAAACATAAACCAAACGATGAAATTGGTTATTTCTTCATGTATAATGATCAACTCGATACTCCCTAGCCCCCAACAGCCTTTTTTTTCATAACACTTTAACCAGAGTGACGGGAGAGCGGCATTTCAGAAAACGTGCTTATCTCGGCGAGAAAAAGCGATTTCGGCAATAAAATTTAAAACGCGTGTAAAACATAAACCAAACGATGAAATTGGTTATTTCTTCATGTATAATCATCAACTCGATACTCCCTAGCCCCCAACAGCCTTTTTTTTCATAACACTTTAACCAGAGTGACGGGAGAGCGGCATTTCAGAAAACGTGCTTATCTCGGCGAGAAAAAGCGATTTCGGCAATAAAATTTAAAACGCGTGTAAAACATAAACCAAACGATGAAATTGGTTATTTCTTCATGTATAATGATCAACTCGATACTCCCTAGCCCCCAACAGCCTTTTTTTTCATAACACTTTAACCAGAGTGACGGGAGAGCGGCATTTCAGAAAACGTGCTTATCTCGGCGAGAAAAAGCGATTTCGGCAATAAAATTTAAAACGCGTGTAAAACATAAACCAAACGATGAAATTGGTTATTTCTTCATGTATAATGATCAACTCGATACTCCCTAGCCCCCAACAGCCTTTTTTTTCATAACACTTTAACCAGAGTGACGGGAGAGCGGCATTTCAGAAAACGTGCTTATCTCGGCGAGAAAAAGCGATTTCGGCAATAAAATTTAAAACGCGTGTAAAACATAAACCAAACGATGAAATTGGTTATTTCTTTATGTATAATGATCAACTCGATACTCCCTAGCCCCCAACAGCCTTTTTTTTCATAACACTTTAACCAGAGTGACGGGAGAGCGGCATTTCAGAAAACGTGCTTATCTCGGCGAGAAAAAGCGATTTCGGCAATAAAATTTAAAACGCGTGTAAAACATAAACCAAACGATGAAATTGGTTATTTCTTCATGTATAATGATCAACTCGATACTCCCTAGCCCCCAACAGCCTTTTTTTTCATAACACTTTAACCGGAGTGACGGGAGAGCGGCATTTCAGAAAACGTGCTTATCTCGGCGAGAAAAAGCGATTTCGGCAATAAAATTTAAAACGCGTGTAAAACATAAACCAAACGATGAAATTGGTTATTTCTTCATGTATAATGATCAACTCGAGTCGAGCTCCAGGGAGAGAGGCTGATTTTTCGCTTTTTGAGGCCGACCGACGAACCGGCGCGGGGCGGACTCAAAAGCCCGCAGAGCCGTAGGCACTTAGAAAAGTTTCGCCTTTGGCTGTGAGCTCCAGGGGAGAGGCTGGTTTTGCGTTATTTTAGGCCGGCTGGAGAACCGACGCGGGTCGGACGCACAATCCCTGCAGAGCCGTGGGCACTTAGAAAATTTTTGCCAAGTTGGCTCTGAGCGCCTGGTACCTAATATGGAAGTATAGAGGCCGACTTTCGGGCAAGATCACGCCGCGTTAGGCTTCCAGGACCCCGGCTAAGCAATTTTACCGGGCCGCCCGGTTCTTTTTTTGAACCAGCCCGGTTCTTTTTACACTTCCAGCTGGAGCTCAGCAGCGGCTTTTTGCGCAAGATCACGCCGGGTTAGGCTTCCAGGACCTCGGCTAAGCAATTCTACCGGGCCGCCCGGTTCTTTTTTTGAACCAGCCCGGTTCTTTTTACACTTCCAGCTGGAGCTCACGAGCGGCTTTTTGGACAAGATCACGCCGTGTTAGGCTTCCAGAGCCCCGGCTAAGCAATTTTACCGGCCCGCCCGGTTCTTTTTTTTAACCAGCCCGGTTCTTTTTACACTTCCAGCTGGAGCTCAGCAGCGGGTTTTTGGACAAGATCACGCCGTGTTAGGCTTCCAGAGCCCCGGCTAAGCAATTTTACAGGGTCGCCCGGTTCTTTTTTTTAACCAGCCCGGTTTTTTTTACACTTCCAGCTGGAGCTCAGCAGCGGCTTTTTGCACAGTATCACGCCGGGTTAGGCTTCCAGAGCCCCGGCTAAGCAATTTTACCGGGCCGCCCGGTTCTTTTTTTTAACCAGCCCGGTTCTTTTTACACTTCCAGCTGGAGCTCAGCAGCGGCTTTTTGGACAAGATCACGCCGTGTTAGGCTTCCAGAGCCCCGGCTAAGCAATTTTACCGGGTCGCCCGGTTCTTTTTTTTAACCAGCCCGGTTCTTTTTACACTTCCAGCTGGAGCTCAGCAGCGGCTTTTTGGACAAGATCACGCCGTGATAGGCTTCCAGAGCCCCGGCTAAGCAATTTTACCGGGTCGCCCGGTTCTTTTTTTAACCAGCCCGGTTCTTTTTACACTTCCAGCTGGAGCTCAGCATCGTGTAAAACATAAACCAAACGATGAAATTGGTTATTTCTTCATGTATAATAATCAACTCGATACTCCCTAGCCCCCAACAGCCTTTTTTTTCATAACACTTTAACCAGAGTGACGGGAGAGCGGCATTTCAGAAAACGTGCTTATCTCGGCGAGAAAAAGCGATTTCGGCAATAAAATTTAAAACGCGTGTAAAACATAAACCAAACGATGAAATTGGTTATTTCTTCATGTATAATGATCAACTCGATACTCCCTAGCCCCCAACAGCCTTTTTTTTCATAACACTTTAACCAGAGTGACGGGAGAGCGGCATTTCAGAAAACGTGCTTATCTCGGCGAGAAAAAGCGATTTCGGCAATAAAATTTAAAACGCGTGTAAAACATAAACCAAACGATGAAATTGGTTATTTCTTCATGTATAATGATCAACTCGATACTCCCTAGCCCCCAACAGCCTTTTTTTTCATAACACTTTAACCAGAGTGACGGGAGAGCGGCATTTCAGAAAACGTGCTTATCTCGGCGAGAAAAAGCGATTTCGGCAATAAAATTTAAAACGCGTGTAAAACATAAACCAAACGATGAAATTGGTTATTTCTTCATGTATAATGATCAACTCGATACTCCCTAGCCCCCAACAGCCTTTTTTTTCATAACACTTTAACCAGAGTGACGGGAGAGCGGCATTTCAGAAAACGTGCTTATCTCGGCGAGAAAAAGCGATTTCGGCAATAAAATTTAAAACGCGTGTAAAACATAAACCAAACGATGAAATTGGTTATTTCTTCATGTATAATGATCAACTCGATACTCCCTAGCCCCCAACAGCCTTTTTTTTCATAACACTTTAACCAGAGTGACGGGAGAGCGGCATTTCAGAAAACGTGCTTATCTCGGCGAGAAAAAGCGATTTCGGCAATAAAATTTAAAACGCGTGTAAAACATAAACCAAACGATGAAATTGGTTATTTCTTCATGTATAATGATCAACTCGATACTCCCTAGCCCCCAACAGCCTTTTTTTTCATAACACTTTAACCAGAGTGACGGGAGAGCGGCATTTCAGAAAACGTGCTTATCTCGGCGAGAAAAAGCGATTTCGGCAATAAAATTTAAAACGCGTGTAAAACATAAACCAAACGATGAAATTGGTTATTTCTTCATGTATAATGATCAACTCGATACTCCCTAGCCCCCAACAGCCTTTTTTTTCATAACACTTTAACCAGAGTGACGGGAGAGCGGCATTTCAGAAAACGTGCTTATCTCGGCGAGAAAAAGCGATTTCGGCAATAAAATTTAAAACGCATGTAAAACATAAACCAAACGATGAAATTGGTTATTTCTTCATGTATAATGATCAACTCGATACTCCCTAGCCCCCAACAGCCTTTTTTTTCATAACACTTTAACCAGAGTGACGGGAGAGCGGCATTTCAGAAAACGTGCTTATCTCGGCGAGAAAAAGCGATTTCGGCAATAAAATTTAAAACGCGTGTAAAACATAAACCAAACGATGAAATTGGTTATTTCTTCATGTATAATGATCAACTCGATACTCCCTAGCCCCCAACAGCCTTTTTTTTCATAACACTTTAACCAGAGTGACGGGAGAGCGCCATTTCAGAAAACGTGCTTATCTCGGCGAGAAAAAGCGATTTCGGCAATAAAATTTAAAACGCGTGTAAAACATAAACCAAACGATGAAATTGGTTATTTCTTCATGTATAATGATCAACTCGATACTCCCTAGCCCCCAACAGCCTTTTTTTTCATAACACTTTAACCAGAGTGACGGGAGAGCGCCATTTCAGAAAACGTGCTTATCTCGGCGAGAAAAAGCGATTTCGGCAATAAAATTTAAAACGCGTGTAAAACATAAACCAAACGATGAAATTGGTTATTTCTTCATGTATAATGATCAACTCGATACTCCCTAGCCCCCAACTGCCTTTTTTTTCATAACACTTTAACCAGAGTGACGGGAGAGCGGCATTTCAGAAAACGTGCTTATCTCGGCGAGAAAAAGCGATTTCGGCAATAAAATTTAAAACGCGTGTAAAACATAAACCAAACGATGAAATTGGTTATTTCTTCATGTATAATGATCAACTCGATACTCCCTAGCCCCCAACAGCCTTTTTTTTCATAACACTTTAACCAGAGTGACGGGAGAGCGGCATTTCAGAAAACGTGCTTATCTCGGCGAGAAAAAGCGATTTCGGCAATAAAATTTAAAACGCGTGTAAAACATAAACCAAACGATGAAATTGGTTATTTCTTCATGTATAATGATCAACTCGATACTCCCTAGCCCCCAACAGCCTTTTTTTTCATAACACTTTAACCAGAGTGACGGGAGAGCGGCATTTCAGAAAACGTGCTTATCTCGGCGAGAAAAAGCGATTTCGGCAATAAAATTTAAAACGCGTGTAAAACATAAACCAAACGATAAAATTGGTTATTTCTTCATGTATAATGATCAACTCGATACTCCCTAGCCCCCAACAGCCTTTTTTTTCATAACACTTTAACCAGAGTGACGGGAGAGCGCCATTTCAGAAAACGTGCTTATCTCGGCGAGAAAAAGCGATTTCGGCAATAAAATTTAAAACGCGTGTAAAACATAAACCAAACGATGAAATTGGTTATTTCTTCATGTATAATGATCAACTCGATACTCCCTAGCCCCCAACAGCCTTTTTTTTCATAACACTTTAACCAGAGTGACGGGAGAGCGGCATTTCAGAAAACGTGCTTATCTCGGCGAGAAAAAGCGATTTCGGCAATAAAATTTAAAACGCGTGTAAAACATAAACCAAACGATGAAATTGGTTATTTCTTCATGTATAATGAGCAACTCGATACTCCCTAGCCCCCAACAGCCTTTTTTTTCATAACACTTTAACCAGAGTGACGGGAGAGCGGCATTTCAGAAAACGTGCTTATCTCGGCGAGAAAAAGCGATTTCGGCAATAAAATTTAAAACGCGTGTAAAACATAAACCAAACGATGAAATTGGTTATTTCTTCATGTATAATGATCAACTCGATACTCCCTAGCCCCCAACAGCCTTTTTTTTCATAACACTTTAACCAGAGTGACGGGAGAGCGGCATTTCAGAAAACGTGCTTATCTCGGCGAGAAAAAGCGATTTCGGCAATAAAATTTAAAACGCGTGTAAAACATAAACCAAACGATGAAATTGGTTATTTCTTCATGTATAATGATCAACTCGATACTCCCTAGCCCCCAACAGCCTTTTTTTTCATAACACTTTAACCAGAGTGACGGGAGAGCGGCATTTCAGAAAACGTGCTTATCTCGGCGAGAAAAAGCGATTTCGGCAATAAAATTTAAAACGCGTGTAAAACATAAACCAAACGATGAAATTGGTTATTTCTTCATGTATAATGATCAACTCGATACTCCCTAGCCCCCAACAGCCTTTTTTTTCATAACACTTTAACCAGAGTGACGGGAGAGCGGCATTTCAGAAAACGTGCTTATCTCGGCGAGAAAAAGCGATTTCGGCAATAAAATTTAAAACGCGTGTAAAACATAAACCAAACGATGAAATTGGTTATTTCTTCATGTATAATGATCAACTCGATACTCCCTAGCCCCCAACAGCCTTTTTTTTCATAACACTTTAACCAGAGTGACGGGAGAGCGGCATTTCAGAAAACGTGCTTATCTCGGCGAGAAAAAGCGATTTCGGCAATAAAATTTAAAACGCGTGTAAAACATAAACCAAACGATGAAATTGGTTATTTCTTCATGTATAATGATCAACTCGATACTCCCTAGCCCCCAACAGCCTTTTTTTTCATAACACTTTAACCAGAGTGACGGGAGAGCGCCATTTCAGAAAACGTGCTTATCTCGGCGAGAAAAAGCGATTTCGGCAATAAAATTTAAAACGCGTGTAAAACATAAACCAAACGATGAAATTGGTTATTTCTTCATGTATAATGATCAACTCGATACTCCCTAGCCCCCAACAGCCTTTTTTTTCATAACACTTTAACCAGAGTGACGGGAGAGCGGCATTTCAGAAAACGTGCTTATCTCGGCGAGAAAAAGCGATTTCGGCAATAAAATTTAAAACGCGTGTAAAACATAAACCAAACGATGAAATTGGTTATTTCTTCATGTATAATGATCAACTCGATACTCCCTAGCCCCCAACAGCCTTTTTTTTCATAACACTTTAACCAGAGTGACGGGAGAGCGGCATTTCAGAAAACGTGCTTATCTCGGCGAGAAAAAGCGATTTCGGCAATAAAATTTAAAACGCGTGTAAAACATAAACCAAACGATGAAATTGGTTATTTCTTCATGTATAATGATCAACTCGATACTCCCTAGCCCCCAACAGCCTTTTTTTTCATAACACTTTAACCAGAGTGACGGGAGAGCGGCATTTCAGAAAACGTGCTTATCTCGGCGAGAAAAAGCGATTTCGGCAATAAAATTTAAAACGCGTGTAAAACATAAACCAAACGATGAAATTGGTTATTTCTTCATGTATAATGATCAACTCGATACTCCCTAGCCCCCAACAGCCTTTTTTTTCATAACACTTTAACCAGAGTGACGGGAGAGCGGCATTTCAGAAAACGTGCTTATCTCGGCGAGAAAAAGCGATTTCGGCAATAAAATTTAAAACGCGTGTAAAACATAAACCAAACGATGAAATTGGTTATTTCTTCATGTATAATGATCAACTCAATACTCCCTAGCCCCCAACAGCCTTTTTTTTCATAACACTTTAACCAGAGTGACGGGAGAGCGGCATTTCAGAAAACGTGCTTATCTCGGCGAGAAAAAGCGATTTCGGCAATAAAATTTAAAACGCGTGTAAAACATAAACCAAACGATGAAATTGGTTATTTCTTCATGTATAATGATCAACTCGATACTCCCTAGCCCCCAACAGCCTTTTTTTTCATAACACTTTAACCAGAGTGACGGGAGAGCGGCATTTCAGAAAACGTGCTTATCTCGGCGAGAAAAAGCGATTTCGGCAATAAAATTTAAAACGCGTGTAAAACATAAACCAAACGATGAAATTGGTTATTTCTTCATGTATAATGATCAACTCGATACTCCCTAGCCCCCAACAGCCTTTTTTTTCATAACACTTTAACCAGAGTGACGGGAGAGCGGCATTTCAGAAAACGTGCTTATCTCGGCGAGAAAAAGCGATTTCGGCAATAAAATTTAAAACGCGTGTAAAACATAAACCAAACGATGAAATTGGTTATTTCTTCATGTATAATGATCAACTCGATACTCCCTAGCCCCCAACAGCCTTTTTTTTCATAACACTTTAACCAGAGTGACGGGAGAGCGGCATTTCAGAAAACGTGCTAGGCTCCTCAAACATGGACCGAGTGTCGCCCTTAACACAGACCAAGGGGAGGACGGCCGCCTCCTTAAACACAGGCTGGAGAGGAGCGTCAGGGCCAGGCTCCTTAAACATGGACCGAGTGTCGCCCTTAACACAGACCAAGGGGAGGACGGCCGCCTCCTTAAAGACAGGCCGAACCGGAGCGCGAGTGTCGCTCCTTAAACACGGACCGAGTGGAGGACGGCCGCCTCCTTAAACACAGGCCGAACAAAATGACACAAAGTGTCAACTGCGAATGTTGTCCATCCAAGGAAGGAGCGTGATGCCCGGCCGGCTCCTTAAACACAGGCCGAGAGTCGCCCCGGACGGTCTGCCTCGCGGCGCCCGCCCGCTCGGATAAAATGACACAAAGTGTCAACTACGAATGTTGTCCATCCAAGGAAGGAGCGTGATGCCCGGCCGGCTCCTTAAACACAGGCCGAGAGTCGCCCCGGACGGTCCGCCTCGCGGCGCCCGCCCGCTCGGATAAAATGACACAAAGTGTCAACTACGAATGTTGTCCATCCAAGGAAGGAGCGTGATGCCCGGCCGGCTCCTTAAACACAGGCCGAGAGTCGTCCCGGACGGTCCGCCTCGCGGCGCCCGTCTGCTCGGATAAAATGACACAAAGTGTCAACTACGAATGTTGTCCATCCAAGGAGGGAGCGTGATGCCCGGCCGGCTCCGAAAACACAGGCCGAGAGTCGCCCCGGACGGTCCGCCTCGCGGCGCCCGTCTGCTCGGATAAAATGACACAAAGTGTCAACTACGAATGTTGTCCATCCAAGGAGGGAGCGTGATGCCCGGCCGGCTCCGAAAACACAGGCCGAGAGTCGCCCCGGACGGTCCGCCTCGCGGCGCCCGCCCGCTCGGATAAAATGACACAAAGTGTCAACTACGAATGTTGTCCATCCAAGGAAGGAGCGTGATGCCCGGCCGGCTCCTTAAACACAGGCCGAGAGTCGCCCCGGACGGTCGCCTCGCGGCGCCCGTCTGCTCGGATAAAATGACACAAAGTGTCAACTACGAATGTTGTCCATCCAAGGAGGGAGCGTGATGCCCGGCCGGCTCCGAAAACACAGGCCGAGAGTCGCCCCGGACGGTCCGCCTCGCGGCGCCCGTCTGCTCGGATAAAATGACACAAAGTGTCAACTGCGAATGTTGTCCATCCAAGGAAGGAGCGTGATGCCCGGCCGGCTCCTTAAACACAGGCCGAGAGTCGCCCCGGACGGTCCGCCTCGCGGCGCCCGCCCGCTCGGATAAAATGACACAAAGTGTCAACTACGAATGTTGTCCATCCAAGGAGGGAGCGTGAGGCCCGGCCGGCTCCGAAAACACAGGCCGAGAGTCGCCCCGGACGGTCCGCCTCTCGAGGCGCCCGCCCGCTCGGATAAAATGACACAAAGTGTCAACTACGAATGTTGTCCATCCAAGGAGGGAGCGTGATGCCCGGCCGGCTCCGAAAACACAGGCCGAGATTCGACCCCGGACGGGCCGTCTTCTCCCGGCGCCCGCCCGCGTACGCCCCCCATCCCCGGTCGCCCGTCTGCTCCCGGCGGGCCTCCGAGTACCCCCTCACCCAACTGACCGACTGGCATTCATGACCCGCCTTGGTAGGGCCTCCATCGGCCTCGGCTCGTCCGACGTCGGGTGGACGGTTCCTACCCACTGCGGGTCGCACTCTAGCGCCCCGGCCGCCGCGTGAGCGTGCGCTCCCCGCGCCGCCCCGCAGGCCCCGGCGCGACCGTACTGCGGCGAGACCGAGACGACCCGGTTTGGCATCCATCCCACCTAGCCACGATCCACGGAGGCCGAGCGAGCGGCTGAGTGTCGGGCGCCGCGCGTGCGAGCGTCCGCCGGCCGCGCCGGTCCTTCCGCGAATGTCGTTTCTCAAACCCTCCGGCTTGATAGCGGCGGCACCACGGGAAGCCGTCCACACACACCGTCCGACCTCTATCCGAAAAGCCTTCCCGACCAACCGCGGTCGCGGGGGCGTCTGTCGCTCCGCATCGGGGGGGCGTATGGCTTCCGCGCTACGCGCTGCGGGCTCGGGGGGGCCGCAACGGCTGAGTCTGACTCGGCCGGGGCGCAGCTTCCCTCCCGGCAGTCAGCAATAGTGCCGATCGCGCCTGCCACCAGCCCCCTCCCCGACGGGTTCGTCGGCGCCGGCTGGCCGCCGTCCGCCTTCGTTCCCCGAGGGTTCCCAACCAGCGCCGATCCAACTCCGCATCCTGGCCGCACGCAGTGCGTGCCTCGCGCGGGTAAGTCGCCGGCGCAGCGCCGCAGCTCCCGACCCCCGCGTACGGGAATAG
>NW_028232040.1:157500-175000 GCF_054491065.1 Syngnathus leptorhynchus
CGGCGACATTTCCCCGTTACCGGTGGCTGCGCGGCGGGTGAGTGACAGAGCTTATCCGAGCGGCTGGAACTCTGCGCCGGCGTGGTCGAGCGTGAGGCCTCGGCCCTTTGGCTGCCTGGTACCTAAACCACTTCCATTGATCCAGCCACGGAGGGTGCTGGCTGGTGGCTCCATACCTCCAGAGCTCCATACCTCCAGAGCTCCAGAGCTCCATAGCACCAGAGCTCCATAGCTCCATAGCACCAGAGCTCCATAGCTCCATAGCACCAGAGCTCCATAGCTCCATAGCACCAGAGCTCCATAGCTCCATAGCACCAGAGCTCCATAGCTCCATAGCACCAGAGCTCCATAGCTCCATAGCACCAGAGCTCCATAGCTCCATAGCACCAGAGCTCCATAGCTCCATAGCACCAGAGCTCCATAGCTCCATAGCACCAGAGCTCCATAGCTCCATAGCACCAGAGCTCCATAGCTCCATAGCACCAGGGCTCCATAGCTCCATAGCTCCAGGGCTCCATAGCTCCATAGCTCCAGGGCTCCATAGCTCCATAGCTCCAGGGCTCCATAGCTCCAGGGCTCCAGGGCTCCATAGCTCCATACCTCCAGAGCTCCATAGCTCCATAGCTCCATACTTCCAGAGCTCCATAGCTCCATAGCGCCATACTTCCATAGCTCCATAGCTCCATACTTCCATAGCACCAGAGCTCCATACCTCCAGAGCTCCATAGCTCCAGCCTGGGTGGCTGGTGGCTCCATAGCTCCATACTTCCATAGCTCCAGTCAGAGAGTTGGCAAAAATTGCACTAAGTGCAAAAGCCCATTCATTTACAACGGCGTGTCCACAAGGCGGCGACATTTCCCCGTTACCGGTGGCTGCGCGGCGGGTGAGTGACAGAGCTTATCCGAGCGGCTGGAACTCTGCGCCGGCGTGGTCGAGCGTGAGGCCTCGGCCCTTTGGCTGCCTGGTACCTAAAACACTTCCATTGATCCAGCCTCGGAGGGTGCTGGCTGGTGGCTCCATACCTCCATAGCTCCATACCTCCAGAGCTCCATAGCTCCATAGCACCAGAGCTCCATAGCTCCATAGCACCAGAGCTCCATAGCTCCATAGCACCAGAGCTCCATAGCTCCATAGCACCAGAGCTCCATAGCTCCATAGCACCAGAGCTCCATAGCTCCATAGCACCAGAGCTCCATAGCTCCATAGCACCAGAGCTCCATAGCTCCATAGCACCAGAGCTCCATAGCTCCATAGCACCAGAGCTCCATAGCTCCATAGCACCAGAGCTCCATAGCTCCATAGCACCAGAGCTCCATAGCTCCATAGCACCAGGGCTCCATAGCTCCATAGCTCCAGGGCTCCATAGCTCCATAGCTCCAGGGCTCCATAGCTCCATAGCTCCAGGGCTCCATAGCTCCAGGGCTCCAGGGCTCCATAGCTCCATACCTCCAGAGCTCCATAGCTCCATACTTCCAGAGCTCCATAGCTCCATAGCGCCATACTTCCATAGCTCCATAGCTCCATACTTCCATACACCAGAGCTCCATACCTCCAGAGCTCCATAGCTCCAGCCTGGGTGGCTGGTGGCTCCATAGCTCCATACTTCCATAGCTCCAGTCAGAGAGTTGGCGAAAATTGCACTAAGTGCGAAAGCCCATTCATTTACAACGGCGTGTCCGCCAGGCGGCGACATTTCCCCGTTACCGGTGGCTGCGCGGCGGGTGAGTGACAGAGCTCATCCGAGCGGCTGGAACTCTGCGCCGGCGTGGTCGAGCGTGAGGCCCCGGCCCTTTGGCTGCCTGGTACCTAAAACACTTCCATTGATCCAGCCACGGAGGGTGCTGGCTGGTGGCTCCATACCTCCAGAGCTCCATAGCTCCATAGCACCAGAGCTCCATAGCACCAGAGCTCCAGAGCTCCATAGCACCAGAGCTCCATACCTCCAGAGCTCCATAGCTCCATAGCACCAGAGCTCCATAGCTCCATAGCACCAGAGCTCCATAGCTCCATAGCACCAGAGCTCCATAGCTCCATAGCACCAGAGCTCCATAGCTCCATAGCACCAGAGCTCCATAGCTCCATAGCACCAGAGCTCCATAGCTCCATAGCACCAGAGCTCCATACTTCCATAGCTCCATACTTCCATAGCACCAGAGCTCCATAGCTCCATAGCACCAGAGCTCCATACTTCCATAGCTCCATACTTCCATAGCACCAGAGCTCCATACTTCCATAGCACCAGAGCTCCATACTTCCATAGCACCAGAGCTCCATACTTCCATAGCACCAGAGCTCCATACCTCCAGAGCTCCATAGCTCCAGCCTGGGTGGCTGGTGGCTCCATAGCTCCATACTTCCATAGCTCCAGTCAGAGAGTTGGCGAAAATTGCACTAAGTGCGAAAGCCCATTCATTTACAACGGCGTGTCCGCCAGGCGGCGACATTTCCCCGTTACCGGTGGCTGCGCGGCGGGTGAGTGACAGAGCTTATCCGAGCGGCTGGAACTCTGCGCCGGCGTGGTCGAGCGTGAAGCCTCGGCCCTTTGGCTGCCTGGTACCTAAAACACTTCCATTGATCCAGCCACGGAGGGTGCTGGCTGGTGGCTCCATACCTCCATAGCTCCAGAGCTCCAGAGCTCCAGAGCTCCATAGCACCAGAGCTCCATAGCTCCATAGCACCAGAGCTCCATAGCACCAGAGCTCCATAGCTCCATAGCACCAGAGCTCCATAGCTCCATAGCACCAGAGCTCCATAGCTCCATAGCACCAGAGCTCCATAGCACCAGAGCTCCATAGCTCCATAGCACCAGAGCTCCATAGCTCCATAGCACCAGCTCCATAGCTCCATAGCACCAGAGCTCCATAGCTCCATAGCACCAGAGCTCCATAGCTCCATAGCACCAGAGCTCCATAGCTCCATAGCACCAGAGCTCCAGAGCTCCATAGCACCAGAGCTCCATAGCTCCATAGCTCCAGGGCTCCATAGCTCCAGGGCTCCAGGGCTCCATAGCTCCAGGGCTCCATAGCTCCAGGGCTCCAGGGCTCCATAGCTCCATACCTCCAGAGCTCCATAGCTCCATACTTCCAGAGCTCCATAGCTCCATACTTCCATAGCTCCATAGCTCCATAGCTCCATACTTCCATAGCACCAGAGCTCCATACCTCCAGAGCTCCATAGCTCCAGCCTGGGTGGCTGGTGGCTCCATAGCTCCATACTTCCATAGCTCCAGTCAGAGAGTTGGCGAAAATTGCACTAAGTGCGAAAGCCCATTCATTTACAAGGGCGTGTCCGCCAGGCGGCGACATTTCCCCGTTACCGGTGGCTGCGCGGCGGGTGAGTGACAGAGCTTATCCGAGCGGCTGGAACTCTGCGCCGGCGTGGTCGAGCGTGAGGCCTCGGCCCTTTGGCTGCCTGGTACCTAAAACACTTCCATTGATCCAGCCACGGAGGGTGCTGGCTGGTGGCTCCATACCTCCATAGCTCCATACCTCCAGAGCTCCAGAGCTCCATAGCACCAGAGCTCCATAGCTCCATAGCACCAGAGCTCCATAGCACCAGAGCTCCATAGCTCCATAGCACCAGAGCTCCATAGCTCCATAGCACCAGAGCTCCATAGCTCCATAGCACCAGAGCTCCATAGCACCAGAGCTCCATAGCTCCATAGCACCAGAGCTCCATAGCTCCATAGCACCAGAGCTCCATAGCTCCATAGCACCAGAGCTCCATAGCTCCATAGCACCAGAGCTCCATAGCTCCATAGCACCAGAGCTCCATAGCTCCATAGCTCCAGGGCTCCATAGCTCCATAGCTCCAGGGCTCCATAGCTCCAGGGCTCCAGGGCTCCATAGCTCCAGGGCTCCATAGCTCCAGGGCTCCAGGGCTCCATAGCTCCATACCTCCAGAGCTCCATACCTCCAGAGCTCCAGAGCTCCATAGCACCAGAGCTCCATGGCTTCAGAGCTCCATAGCACCATAGCTCCATACCTCCATAGCTCCATAGCTCCATAGCTCCATACCTCCAGAGCTCCATACCTCCAGAGCTCCATACCTCCAGAGCTCCATACCTCCAGAGCTCCAGAGCTCCATAGCACCAGAGCTCCATGGCTTCAGAGCTCCATAGCACCATAGCTCCAGAGCTCCATAGCTCCATAGCACCAGAGCTCCATAGCTCCATAGCACCAGAGCTCCATAGCTCCATAGCACCAGAGCTCCAGGGCTCCATAGCTCCAGGGCTCCATAGCTCCATACCTCCAGAGCTCCATAGCTCCATACTTCCATAGCTCCATACTTCCAGAGCTCCATAGCTCCATAGCTCCATACTTCCATAGCTCCATAGCTCCATACTTCCATAACACCAGAGCTCCATACCTCCAGAGCTCCATAGCTCCAGCCTGGGTGGCTGGTGGCTCCATAGCTCCATACTTCCATAGCTCCAGTCAGAGAGTTGGCGAAAATTGCACTAAGTGCGAAAGCCCATTCATTTACAACGGCGTGTCCACAAGGCGGCGACATTTCCCCGTTACCGGTGGCTGCGCGGCGGGTGAGTGACAGAGCTTATCCGAGCGGCTGGAACTCTGCGCCGGCGTGGTCGAGCGTGAGGCCTCGGCCCTTTGGCTGCCTGGTACCTAAACCACTTCCATTGATCCAGCCACGGAGGGTGCTGGCTGGTGGCTCCATACCTCCAGAGCTCCATACCTCCAGAGCTCCAGAGCTCCATAGCACCAGAGCTTCATGGCTTCAGAGCTCCATAGCACCATAGCTCCATACCTCCAGAGCTCCAGGGCTCCATAGCTCCATACCTCCATAGCACCAGAGCTCCATAGCTCCATAGCACCAGAGCTCCATAGCTCCATAGCACCAGAGCTCCATAGCACCAGAGCTCCATACCTCCAGAGCTCCATAGCTCCATAGCACCAGAGATCCATGGCTTCAGAGCTCCATAGCACCATAGCTCCATACCTCCAGAGCTCCAGGGCTCCATAGCTCCATACCTCCAGAGCTCCATACCTCCAGAGCTCCATACCTCCAGAGCTCCATAGCACCAGAGCTCCATAGCTCCATAGCACCAGAGCTCCATAGCACCAGAGCTCCATAGCTCCATAGCACCAGAGCTCCATAGCTCCATAGCACCAGAGCTCCATAGCTCCATAGCACCAGAGCTCCATAGCACCAGAGCTCCATACCTCCAGAGCTCCATAGCTCCATAGCACCAGAGCTCCATGGCTTCAGAGCTCCATAGCACCATAGCTCCATACCTCCAGAGCTCCAGGGCTCCATAGCTCCATACCTCCAGAGCTCCATACCTCCAGAGCTCCATACCTCCAGAGCTCCATCGCTCCATAGCACCATAGCTCCATAGCTCCATAGCACCAGAGCTCCATAGCACCAGAGCTCCATACTTCCATAGCACCAGAGCTCCATACCTCCAGAGCTCCATAGCTCCAGCCTGGGTGGCTGGTGGCTCCATAGCTCCATACTTCCATAGCTCTAAGTCAGAGAGTTGGCGAAAATTGCACTAAGTGCGAAAGCCCATTCATTTACAAGGGCGTGTCCACAAGGCGGCGACATTTCCCCGTTACCGGTGGCTGCGCGGCGGGAGAGTGGCAGAGCTCATCCGAGCGGCTGGAACTCTGGGCCGGCCTGGTCGAGCGGCTGGCCTCGGTAGTTGAGGTACCAGGGGCGGGCTGGCGAGCTCCAGGCGGGGCTTGTGAGAGAGTGAAGCCGAGCGGCTGGAACTCTGGGCCGGCGTGGATGAGCCACGGAGGGTGCTGGCTGGTGGCTCCATACTTCCATAGCTCCATAGCTCCATACTTCCATACTTCCATAGCTCCATAGCTCCATAGCTCCAGAGCTCCAGAGCTCCAGAGCTCCAGAGCTCCATAGCTCCAGAGCTCCAGAGCTCCGTACTTCCATAGCTCCATACTTCCATAGCTCCGTAGCTCCATACCTCCAGAGCTCCATACCTCCAGAGCTCCATACCTCCAGAGCTCCATAGCTCCATAGCACCAGAGCTCCATAGCACCAGAGCTCCATAGCTCCATAGCACCAGAGCTCCAGAGCTCCATAGCTCCATAGCACCAGAGCTCCATAGCTCCATAGCACCAGAGCTCCATACCTCCAGAGCTCCATACCTCCATAGCACCAGAGCTCCATAGCACCAGAGCTCCATAGCTCCATAGCACCAGAGCTCCATACCTCCAGAGCTCCATACCTCCAGAGCTCCATAGCTCCATAGCACCAGAGCTCCATAGCTCCATAGCACCAGAGCTCCATACCTCCAGAGCTCCATACCTCCAGAGCTCCATAGCTCCATAGCACCAGAGCTCCATAGCTCCATAGCACCAGAGCTCCATACCTCCATAGCTCCATACCTCCAGAGCTCCATAGCTCCATAGCACCAGAGCTCCATACCTCCAGAGCTCCATACCTCCAGAGCTCCATAGCTCCATAGCACCAGAGCTCCATAGCTCCATACTTCCATAGCACCAGAGCTCCATACTTCCATAGCACCAGTCACAGAGTTGGCGAAAATTGCACTAAGTGCGAAAGCCCATTCATTTTTACAACGGCGTGTCCACAAGGCGGCGACATTTCCCCGTTACCGGTGGCTGCGCGGCGGGAGAGTGGCAGAGCTCATCCGAGCGGCTGGAACTCTGCGCCGGCGTGGTCGAGCGGCTGGCCTCGGTAGTTGAGGTACCAGGGGTGGGGCGGGGAGCTCCAGGCGGGTCTTGTGAGAGAGTGAATCCGAGCGGCTGGAACTCTCGGCCGGCCTGGTCGAGCGGCTGGCCTCTGTAGTTGAGGTACCAGGGGCGGGCTGGGGAGCTACAGGCGGGGCTTGTGAGAGAGTGAAGCCGAGCGGCTGGAACTCTGGGCCGGCGTGGTTGAGCCACGGAGGGTGCTGGCTGGTGGCTCCATAGCTCCAACGCTCCACAGCTCCATACTTCCATAGCCCCAGAGCTCCATAGCTCCATACTTCCATAGCTCCATAGCTCCATACTTCCATAGCTCCATAGCTCCATAGCTCCAGAGCTCCATAGCTCCATACTTCCATAGCTCCATACTTCCATAGCTCCAGAGCTCCAGAGCTCCATAGCTCCATAGCTCCATAGCTCCAGGGCTCCATAGCTCCATACCTCCATAGCTCCATACCTCCAGAGCTCCATACATCCATAGCACCAGAGCTCCATAGCTCCATAGCACCAGAGCTCCATAGCTCCATAGCACCAGAGCTCCATACCTCCAGAGCTCCATAGCTCCATACTGCCAGAGCTCCAGAGCTCCAGCCTGGCTGGTGGCTCCATAGCTCCATACTTGCAGCCACGGAGCTGGCGAAAATTGCACTAAGTGCGAAAGCCCATTCATTTACAAGGGCGTGTCCACAAGGCGGCGACATTTCCCCGTTACCGGTGGCTGCTTAGCGGGAGAGTGGCAGAGCTTATCCGAGCGGCTGGAACTCTGCGCCGGCGTGGTCGAGCGGCTGGCCTCGGTAGTTGAGGTACCAGGGGTGGGGCGGGGAGCTCCAGGCGGGGCTTGTGAGAGAGTGAAGCCGAGCGGCTGGAACTCTGGGCCGGCGTGGTTGAGCCACGGAGGGTGCTGGCTGGTGGCTCCATAGCTCCAGAGCTCCAGAGCTCCATAGCTCCATACTTCCATAGCTCCATAACTCCATACTTCCATAGCTCCATACTTCCATAGCCCCAGAGCTCCATAGCTCCTTACTTCCATAGCTCCAGAGCTCCATAGCTCCATACTTCCTTAGCTCCATAGCTCCAGAGCTCCATAGCTCCATAGCTCCATACTTCCATAGCTCCAGAGCTCCATGGCTCCATACTTCCATAGCTCCAGCCTGGCTGGCTGGTGGCTCCATAGCTCCATACATCCATAGCTCCATAGCTCCATACTTCCATAGCTCCAGAGCTCCATAGCTCCATAGCTCCATAGCTCCATAGCTCCATACTTCCATAGCCCCAGAGCTCCATAGCTCCATAGCTCCATAGCTCCACACTTCCATAGGCAGGGAGGGTGCTGGAGCTCCACACTTCCATAGGCAGGGAGGGTGCTGGAGCTCCACACTTCCATAGGCACGGAGGGTGCTGGAGCTCCACACTTCCATAGGCAGGGAGGGTGCTGGAGCTCCACACTTCCATAGGCAGGGAGGGTGCTGGAGCTCCACACTTCCATAGGCAGGGAGGGTGCTGGAGCTCCACACTTCCATAGGCAGGGAGGGTGCTGGAGCTCCACACTTCCATAGGCAGGGAGGGTGCTGGAGCTCCACACTTCCATAGGCAGGGAGGGTGCTGGAGCTCCACACTTCCATAGGCAGGGAGGGTGCTGGAGCTCCACACTTCCATAGGCAGGGAGGGTGCTGGAGCTCCACACTTCCATAGGCAGGGAGGGTGCTGGAGCTCCACACTTCCAGCCACGGAGCATGCTGGCACTTCCACCTTGCTTGCTAAGTCGGCGTGATCTTGCCCAAAAAGTCCCTCCTCACCTCCAGCTGGAAGTGGAAAAAAATCCTCCACCTGCTTGGCCGAGGTTCTGGAAGCCAGCAGCTCGCAGAATGTTGCCAAAGTTTCACTGGAAGGAAAAGAAAAGAGAAGACCGAGTGCGCATTTCACCTACCGCCGAATGTCCACAAGAGGGAAGTGTCACTCCGTCGCAGAATCTGCGCCGACGCACTCGGCACCCTTCGAATTTATGGTGCCGGTGCGGGTGTTCTGGGTGCAAAAAGGCCGCCCAAGTGGTAGAAAAAAATCAGACTTCGTCTCTTAGGTCGAAATTAATGCCAAGTTTTGAAATGCGCTGGCAGGGGTGGACCAGGGCCCGTTAGAAGTGCTTAGCCGAGGTCCTGGAACCCTAACCCGGCGTGATCTTGTGCAAAAAGCCGCTGCTGAGCTCCAGCTGGAAGTGTAAAAAGAACCGGGCTGGATAAAAAAAAGAACCGGGCGGCCCGTTAAAATTGCTTAGCCGAGGTCCTGGAACCCTAACCCGGCGTGATCTTGTGCAAAAAGCCGCTGCTGAGCTCCAGCTGGAAGTGTAAAAAGAACCGGGCTGGTTCAAAAAAAGAACCGGGCGACCCGTTAGAAGTGCTTAGCCGAGGTCCTGGAAGCCTAACCCGGCGTGATCTTGTGCAAAAAGCCGCTCCCGAGCTCCAGCTGGAAGTGTAAAAAGAACCGGGCTGGATAAAAAAAGAACCGGGCTGGATAAAAAAAAGAACCGGGCGACCCGTTAGAAGTGCTTAGCCGAGGTCCTGGAAGCCTAACCCGGCGTGATCTTGTGCAAAAAGCCGCTGCTGAGCTCCAGCTGGAAGTGTAAAAAGAACCGGGCTGGTTCAAAAAAAGAACCGGGCGGCCCGTTAAAATTGCTTAGCCGAGGTCCTGGAAGCCTAACCCGGCGTGATCTTGTGCAAAAAGCCGCTGCTGAGCTCCAGCTGGAAGTGTAAAAAGAACCGGGCTGGATAAAAAAAAGAACCGGGCGGGCCGGTAAAATTGCTTAGCCGAGGTCCTGGAAGCCTAACCCGGCGTGATCTTGTGCAAAAAGCCGCTGCTGAGCTCCAGCTGGAAGTGTAAAAAGAACCGGGCTGGTTCAAAAAAAGAACCGGGCGACCCGTTAAAATTGCTTAGCCGAGGTCCTGGAAGCCTAACCCGGCGTGATCTTGTGCAAAAAGCCGCTGCTGAGCTCCAGCTGGAAGTGTAAAAAGAACCGGGCTGGATCAAAAAAAGAACCGGGCGACCCGTTAAAATTGCTTAGCCGACGTCCTGGAAGCCTAACCCGGCGTGATCTTGTGCAAAAAGCCGCTCCCGAGCTCCAGCTGGAAGTGTAAAAAGAACCGGGCTGGATAAAAAAAAAGAACCGGGCTGGATCAAAAAAGAACCGGGCGACCCGTTAAAATTGCTTAGCTTAGGTCCTGGAAGCCTAACCCGGCGTGATCTTGTGCAAATAGCCGCTGCCGAGCTCCAGCTGGAAGTGTGAAAAGAACCGGGCTGGATAAAAAAAAGAACCGGGCTGGATCAAAAAAGAACCGGGCGACCCGTTAAAATTGCTTAGCCGAGGTCCTGGAAGCCTAACACGGCGTGATCTTGTGCAAAAAACCGCTCCCGAGCTCCAGCTGGAAGTGTAAAAAGAACCGGGCTGGATAAAAAAAGAACCGGGCTGGATCAAAAAAGAACCGGGCGACCCGTTAAAATTGCTTAGCCGAGGTCCTGGAAGCCTAACCCGGCGTGATCTTGTGCAAAAAGCCGCTCCCGAGCTCCAGCTGGAAGTGTAAAAAGAACCGGGCTGGAT
This sequence comes from Syngnathus leptorhynchus, assembly GCF_054491065.1. Lineage (NCBI taxonomy): Eukaryota > Metazoa > Chordata > Actinopteri > Syngnathiformes > Syngnathidae > Syngnathus > Syngnathus leptorhynchus. The sequence goes on from NW_028232040.1 coordinate 167,783, forward strand.
AAAAAAAGAACCGGGCTGGATCAAAAAAGAACCGGGCGACCCGTTAAAATTGCTTAGCCGAGGTCCTGGAAGCCTAACACGGCGTGTTCTTGTGCAAAAAGCCGCTCCCGAGCTCCAGCTGGAAGTGTAAAAAGAACCAGGCTGGATAAAAAAAAGAACCGGGCTGGATCAAAAAAGAACCGGGCGACCCGTTAAAATTGCTTAGCCGACGTCCTGGAAGCCTAACACGGCGTGTTCTTGTGCAAAAAGCCGCTCCCGAGCTCCAGCTGGAAGTGTAAAAAGAACCAGGCTGGATAAAAAAAGAACCGGGCTGGATAAAAAAAAAGAACCGGGCGACCCGTTAAAATTGCTTAGCCGAGGTCCTGGAAGCCTAACCCGGCGTGATCTTGTGCAAAAAGCCGCTCCCGAGCTCCAGCTGGAAGTGTAAAAAGAACCGGGCTGGATAAAAAAAAGAACCGGGCTGGATCAAAAAAGAACCGGGCGACCCGTTAAAATTGCTTAGCCGAGGTCCTGGAAGCCTAACACGGCGTGATCTTGCCCGAAATTCGGCCTCTATACTTCCATTTTAGGTACCAGGCGCTCATAGTGTGTTGGTCCCACTAGTCAGTGTACTGGTCCCACTCGCTAGTGTACTGGTCCCCCTAGTCAGTGTACTCATCCAGTTACCCCCCGTTTTCCAAAACACCATCGGCACGTATAAGGGGGGGACTCCTGAGAGAGATGAGGTATATGGCAGCGCAACACCAATCCGCTCCGCGCTGGTTCCCATGTCGGCTACGGATGAATAAAACCAGCCTGTCCCCCCTGGAGCTCACGAGACACGGAATTTTTTCTAAGTGCCAACGGCTCTTCCGAGCAAACGTGTCCGCTCCGGCTGGTTCCCCCGTCGGCCTCGAATGACGAAAAATGCCGGTCTCCGCCCGGAGCTCATGACAAACGAAAAATTTTCTAAGTGCCAACGGCACTAGCGAGCGAATGTGTCCGCTCGGCGCTGGTTCCCGGGTCGAACCCGGAAGACGAAAAACGCCGGTCTCCGCCCGGAGCTCATGACAAACGAAAAATTTTCTAAGTGCCAACGGCACTTGCGAGCGAATGTGTCCGCTTGGCGCTGGTTCCCGGGTCGAACCCGGAAGACGAAAAACGCCGGTCTCCGCCCGGAGCTCATGACAAACGAAAAATTTTCTAAGTGCCAACGGCACTTGCGAGCGAATGTGTCCGCTCGGCGCTGGTTCCCGGGTCGAACCCGGAAGACGAAAAACGCCGGTCCTCGCCCGGAGCTCATGACAAACGAAAAATTTTCTAAGTGCCAACGGCACTTGCGAGCGAATGTGTCCGCTCGGCGCTGGTTCCCGGGTCGAACCCGGAAGACGAAAAACGCCGGTCCTCGCCTGGAGGTCCCAGCAAAATCAGCGAAAAAACGACTAAGTGTCAACTTTCGAAAAAACGACTAAGTGTCAACTTTCGAAAAAACGGCTAAGTGTCGACTTTCGAAAAAACGGCTAAGTGTCGCCTTTCGAAAAAACGGCTAAGTGTCGCCTCTCTGAAAAAACGGCTAAGTGTCGCCTCTCTGAAAAAACGACTAAGTGTCGCCTCTCTGAAAAAACGACTAAGTGTCGCCTCTCTGAAAAAACGACTAAGTGCCCACGGCTCTGCGGGCTCGTGCATCCGACCCGCGCCGGTTCCCCAGCCGGCCTGAAATAAGGCAAAACCAGCCTCTCCCCCTGGAGCTCAGAGCCAATTGTGGCGAAAAAACGGCTAAGTGTCGACTTTCGAAAAAACGGCTAAGTGTCGCCTTTCGAAAAAACGGCTAAGTGTCGCCTCTCTGAAAAAACGGCTAAGTGTCGCCTCTCTGAAAAAACGGCTAAGTGTCGCCTCTCTGAAAAAACGGCTAAGTGTCGCCTCTCTGAAAAAACGACTAAGTGCCCACGGCTCTGCGGGCTCGTGCATCCGACCCGCGCCGGTTCCCCAGCCGGCCTGAAATAAGGCAAAACCAGCCTCTCCCCCTGGAGCTCAGAGCCAATTGTGGCGAAAAAACGACTAAGTGTCAACTTTCGAAAAAACGGCTAAGTGTCGACTTTCGAAAAAACGGCTAAGTGTCGCCTTTCGAAAAAACGGCTAAGTGTCGCCTCTCTGAAAAAACGGCTAAGTGTCGCCTCTCTGAAAAAACGGCTAAGTGTCGCCTCTCTGAAAAAACGACTAAGTGCCCACGGCTCTGCGGGCTCGTGCATCCGACCCGCGCCGGTTCCCCAGCCGGCCTGAAATAAGGCAAAACCAGCCTCTCCCCCTGGAGCTCAGAGCCAATTGTGGCGAAAAAACGACTAAGTGTCAACTTTCGAAAAAACGACTAAGTGTCAACTTTCGAAAAAACGGCTAAGTGTCGACTTTCGAAAAAACGGCTAAGTGTCAACTTTCGAAAAAACGGCTAAGTGTCAACTTTCGAAAAAACGACTAAGTGTCGCCTCTCTGAAAAAACGACTAAGTGCCCACGGCTCTGCGGGGCTTGTGAGTCCGCCCCGCGCCGGTTCGGCGGTCGGCCTCAAAAAGCGAAAAATCAGCCTCTTTCCCTGGAGCTCACCAAAAATTTGTCGAAATTTTTCTAAGTTCTCCTCGAGGTACCAGGGGGTGAGGTACCCGGGCTAAGGTGCAGTACCTTTTTTGGTCTTCAGGTGCGCCAGAGTACAATGAAATGGTCCCAGTAGTCAGTGTACTCATCGACTTTCCCCCCGTTTTCCAAAGCACCTCGTTTACGAGTATGGAGGAGATGGTGCTGGTCTCCCCACGGCGTCGGACACGCCGTCCTCGACAGCACAAGGTCGGATAGAAGACCTGGAAAGCGCCGTGGCACGCGCTGGAGGTGGGCACTTTGGCGAAAAAACGACTAAGTGTCAACTTTCGAAAAAACGACTAAGTGTCAACTTTCGAAAAAACGGCTAAGTGTCAACTTTCGAAAAAACGACTAAGTGTCACCTCTCTGAAAAAATGGCAAAGTGTCGCCTCTCTGAAAATTTTCTAAGTGCCCACGGCTCTGCGGGCTCGTGCATCCGAGCTGCGCCGGTTCTGCAACCGGCCTAGAATGACGAAAAATAACGGTCTCCTCCTGGAGCTCACAGCCAATTGTGGCGAAAAAGTGGCAAAGTGCCCACGGCTCTGCGGGCTCGTGCATCCGACCCGCGCCGGTTCTGCAGCCGGCCTAGAATGACGAAAAATAACGGTCTCCTCCTGGAGCTCACAGCCAACTTGGCAAAAAGTTTCTAAGTGCCCACGGCCCTGCCGAGCTTTGGCGTCCGCCCAGCGCCGGTTCCGCAGTCGGCCTCCAATGACGAAAAATAACGGTCTCCTCCTGGAGCTCACAGCCAACTTGGCAAAAAGTTTCTAAGTGCCCACGGCCCTGCCGAGCTTTGGCGTCCGCCCAGCGCCGGTTCCGCAGTCGGCCTCGAATGACGAAAAATAACGGTCTCCTCCTGGAGCTCACAGCCAACTTGGCAAAAAGTTTCTAAGTGCCCACGGCCCTGCCGAGCTTTGGCGTCCGCCCAGCGCCGGTTCCGCAGTCGGCCTCGAATGACGAAAAATAACGGTCTCCTCCTGGAGCTCACAGCCAACTTGGCAAAAAGTTTCTAAGTGTCACATCTCTGAAAAAACGACTAAGTGTCAACTTTCGAAAAAACGGCTAAGTGTCAACTTTCGAAAAAACGGCAAAGTGTCACATCTCTGAAAAAACGGCTAAGTGTCGACTTTCGAAAAAACGGCTAAGTGTCAACTTTCGAAAAAACGGCAAAGTGTCACATCTCTGAAAAAACGGCTAAGTGTCGACTTTCGAAAAAACGGCTAAGTGTCAACTTTCGAAAAAACGGCAAAGTGTCACATCTCTGAAAAAACGGCTAAGTGTCACATCTCTGAAAAAACGGCTAAGTGTCGACTTTCGAAAAAACGGCTAAGTGTCAACTTTCGAAAAAACGACAGAGTGTCGCCTCTCTGAAAAAACGACTAAGTGTCGACTCTGAGAAAATGGCAAAGTGCCCACGGCTCTGCGGGCTCGTGCATCCGACCCGCGCCGGTTCCCCAGCCGGCCTGAAATAAGGCAAAACCAGCCTCTCCGCCTGGAGCTCAGAGCCAACTTGGCGAATATTTTCTAAGTGCCCACGGCTCTGCGTGGCTACGGCGTCTGCCCAGCGCCGGTTCCTGGGTCGAACCCCGAGGACGAGGAATGCCGGTCTCCGCCTGGAGGTCCCAGCTTAATCGGCGAAAATTTTCTAAGTGCCCACGGCTCTGCCGGGCTCGTGCATCCGACCCGCGCCGGTTCCCCAGCCGGCCTGAAATAAGGCAAAACCAGGCTCTCCCCCTGGAGCTCAGAGCCAATTGTGGCGAAAAAACGACTAAGTGTCAACTTTCGAAAAAACGACTAAGTGTCAACTTTCCAAAAAAACGGCTAAGTGTCGACTTTCGAAAAAACGGCTAAGTGTCAACTTTCGAAAAAACGACTAAGTGTCGCCTCTGAAAAAACGACTAAGTGTCGCCTCTCTGAAAAAACGACTAAGTGCCCACGGCTCTGGGGGGCTTGTGAGTCCGCCCCGCGCCGGTTCGGCGGTCGGCCTCAAAAAGCGAAAAATCAGCCTCTCTCCCTGGAGCTCACCAAAAATTTGTCGAAATTTTTCTAAGTTCTCCTCGAGGTACCAGGGGGTGAGGTACCCGGGCTAAGGTGCAGTACCTTTTTTGGTCTTCAGGTGCGCCAGAGTACAATGAAATGGTCCCAGTAGTCAGTGTACTCATCGACTTTCCCCCCGTTTTCCAAAGCACCTCGTTTACGAGTATGGAGGAGATGGTGCTGGTCTCCCCACGGCGTCGGACACGCCGTCCTCGACAGCACAAGGTCGGATAGAAGACCTGAAAAGCGCCGTGGCACGCGCTGGAGGTGTCACTCTGGCGAAAAAGTGACTAAGTGTCAACTTTCGAAAAAACGGCTAAGTGTCAACTTTCGAAAAAACGGCTAAGTGTCAACTTTCGAAAAAACGGCTAAGTGTCAACTTTCGAAAAAACGACAAAGTGTCACCTCTCTGAAAAAACGGCAAAGTGTCAACTTTCGAAAAAACGACTAAGTGTCAACTTTCGAAAAAACGACTAAGTGTCACCTCTCTGAAAAAATGGCAAAGTGTCAACTGCGAATGTGGTGGTGCATGGAAGGAAGTGGAGGACGGCCGCCTCCTTAAACACAGGCCGAAGAGGAGCGTCAGGGCCGGCTCCTTAAACACGGACCGAGTGTCGCCCTTAACACAGACCAAGCGGAGGACGGCCGCCTCCCTAAATACAGGCCGAACCGGAGCGCGAGGGCCGCTCCTTAAACACGGACCGAGTGTCGCCCTTAACACAGACCAAGGGGAGGACGGCCGCCTCCTTAAACACAGGCCGGAGAGGAGCGTCAGGGCCAGGCTCCTTAAACATGGACCGAGTGTCGCCCTTAACACAGACCAAGGGGAGGACGGCCGCCTCCTTAAACACAGGCCGGAGAGGAGCGTCAGGGCCAGGCTCCTCAAACATGGACCGAGTGTCGCCCTTAACACAGACCAAGGGGAGGACGGCCGCCTCCTTAAACACAGGCCGGAGAGGAGCGTCAGGGCCAGGCTCCTCAAACATGGACCGAGTGTCGCCCTTAACACAGACCAAGGGGAGGACGGCCGCCTCCTTAAACACAGGCCGGAGAGGAGCGTCAGGGCCAGGCTCCTCAAACATGGACCGAGTGTCGCCCTTAACACAGACCAAGGGGAGGACGGCCGCCTCCTTAAACACAGGCCGGAGAGGAGCGTCAGGGCCAGGCTCCTCAAACATGGACCGAGTGTCGCCCTTAACACAGACCAAGGGGAGGACGGCCGCCTCCTTAAACACAGGCCGGAGAGGAGCGTCAGGGCCAGGCTCCTCAAACATGGACCGAGTGTCGCCCTTAACACAGACCAAGGGGAGGACGGCCGCCTCCTTAAACACAGGCCGGAGAGGAGCGTCAGGGCCAGGCTCCTCAAACATGTACCGAGTGTCGCCCTTAACACAGACCAAGGGGAGGACGGCCGCCTCCTTAAACACAGGCCGGAGAGGAGCGTCAGGGCCAGGCTCCTCAAACATGGACCGAGTGTCGCCCTTAACACAGACCAAGGGGAGGACGGCCGCCTCCTTAAACACAGGCTGGAGAGGAGCGTCAGGGCCAGGCTCCTTAAACATGGACCGAGTGTCGCCCTTAACACAGACCAAGGGGAGGACGGCCGCCTCCTTAAAGACAGGCCGAACCGGAGCGCGAGTGTCGCTCCTTAAACACGGACCGAGTGGAGGACGGCCGCCTCCTTAAACACAGGCCGAACAAAATGACACAAAGTGTCAACTGCGAATGTTGTCCATCCAAGGAAGGAGCGTGATGCCCGGCCGGCTCCTTAAACACAGGCCGAGAGTCGCCCCGGACGGTCTGCCTCGCGGCGCCCGCCCGCTCGGATAAAATGACACAAAGTGTCAACTACGAATGTTGTCCATCCAAGGAAGGAGCGTGATGCCCGGCCGGCTCCTTAAACACAGGCCGAGAGTCGCCCCGGACGGTCCGCCTCGCGGCGCCCGCCCGCTCGGATAAAATGACACAAAGTGTCAACTACGAATGTTGTCCATCCAAGGAAGGAGCGTGATGCCCGGCCGGCTCCTTAAACACAGGCCGAGAGTCGTCCCGGACGGTCCGCCTCGCGGCGCCCGTCTGCTCGGATAAAATGACACAAAGTGTCAACTACGAATGTTGTCCATCCAAGGAGGGAGCGTGATGCCCGGCCGGCTCCGAAAACACAGGCCGAGAGTCGCCCCGGACGGTCCGCCTCGCGGCGCCCGTCTGCTCGGATAAAATGACACAAAGTGTCAACTACGAATGTTGTCCATCCAAGGAGGGAGCGTGATGCCCGGCCGGCTCCGAAAACACAGGCCGAGAGTCGCCCCGGACGGTCCGCCTCGCGGCGCCCGCCCGCTCGGATAAAATGACACAAAGTGTCAACTACGAATGTTGTCCATCCAAGGAAGGAGCGTGATGCCCGGCCGGCTCCTTAAACACAGGCCGAGAGTCGCCCCGGACGGTCGCCTCGCGGCGCCCGTCTGCTCGGATAAAATGACACAAAGTGTCAACTACGAATGTTGTCCATCCAAGGAGGGAGCGTGATGCCCGGCCGGCTCCGAAAACACAGGCCGAGAGTCGCCCCGGACGGTCCG